>NW_016910162.1:326950-356357 GCF_001483705.2 Eufriesea mexicana
TAATATATTAATATATTAATTGTTAATGTAATATACTAATATGTTAATATATTAATATTATAAAAATTTTGCAAAAATATATTTGTTAATATTTTAACGTTATATGTTATAATTCTATTTTTAATCTTTTCTAAAATTAAATTTTTTAAAATTAGTTTAACAAAAATGAATTTAAGGTTAATGTAGATTCCAATTATTTATTTAACTTTTATTATTTTACCATTCTTTTTTGGTAATAATTTTACAAAACTGTATTGATTATGTTTCACGTACATTCTAATCTCCTTATTTAATTTCCATTATTTTCTAAGCGTCCATTATTATTACTCGACAATAAATTTACATATAATAGCGTATATTGTGTTTTAACGCTGATTTATGCCTATAAATCTCAATTTTTCCGCCATTTTTCGTGATTAACGTGGATGTACGCTCGATTTTACGAGCAACTGTGCATTTAGACGCGATGAAATTTGCATGGCGAATGCGTTTATACGAAATTCTCATCCGACAAAGTGACTACATAAATATATACATCCCAGAGGACAACAATCGTCAGCCAGAGTAATAATAATCGAAAATTTTAATACATCTAGTGGGCACGTTTGTCAGGGTTCCCCTAACCGGGGATATCCTCGAATGGAAGGGAATTTTTACGAGAAAGGGAAGCCAGAAGTAGCGGCCCTTCTTCCCGAAATGCCGCCTTTCTGTCTCCCGCCACGGGGAAGTCCCGGCGCGGGCCAATTGTCTCTCTCGAGGGATATATTAGCTCTTTTGAGGCTCTCGAGCCTGATAACGCGCGGGAAAACGAGGCTTTAGGATCCTTCCTGGCCCTTGTACGTCTCCTCCCGGGGGCGAGGCTGCAGATTTTACATCCGTTCGCCCGAGTAAACACAGCATCCTGGCACCCCTCACGTCGATCCTCACGCACAAAGCACGATTTCGGGATTCGACAAGAACACCGTGCTCTTTGCGGTCGAATGCTCTATTCCTGCACCGAGATAAGGCATTTCTTCCCTTCGCATTTCTTCGCTCCACGACGTCAGTTGATATTTACGTAAGATGCCAGAGTTTGAAAATTAGTACAAGGGAACACTTGGTCTTCCGTCCCGAAGAGCGTGTTTATAACATGATTTTTATTCCAAGGCTTACACTTTTCACAGACCTAACGGTTTACCATATATTTTATATCGCGACTGCAATTCCGGAGGATAGATGTGCCCACCGCCGTTCTAGCGGATTAAGTTGTAAAGGTAAAGGCGAAAGTTTAGGAATTTTTACAAGTACCAGACTCGACAGATGGGACCCACGTGTGACAGACCCAACAAGCGACGAACGGACACCGCTTATAAATCGCGTCATTGACCATCAAAAATCGGCTCCTTGACAGTTTCCTACTCCTCAGCCAAAGGTCCTTCCGTCCCACCCTCTGTCCAATTAAAACTCCTTACTTTTCCACCACCGACGTTTATTTTGCCCAATCGGAACTAAACTGGAGAAAACACCGGACAGGACACGACGAGACACGACATAGATCAAATTCGAGAAATCAGTTCGTCTTCGACACCGATCCTTGAAACATCTTACTTACACGTATAAACGCGTGTTCGAAACGGTACTCCGTTCAACGTCTCCATTATAACTATTCTATACTTTTCTATAAATAAACGCTCTCTTTTATCAACACACACTTCGGGATCCTTATTATTATTCACGCAATATTAATTTGGCGCGTGATAAGCGTTCTAGGACATCAAAGGGATTCGATAAATAGGACGCTATACTTGGACCTACCTGGCTGATGATGGGTAATACACAGCAGCCCCGGGAACATTCAAGTCGAATGTTCAGGGTGATATCTAAGTAGTGTGCACGTGGAAGGACAAGTGTTAAGGATTATTAACGGGCAGTATGCGTTGTCCCATCTTGAGAAAAACCCCGGACCCAGAAGACCGTTAGGATCTTCTGGCAGCCAGATTCCGTGTCCTTTCTTTCTTTATTTTCAATACATTTTCAAACAATTCTTTATTTCCCTCGGGTCACCGGACACGAGGCATTCTTTAGCCACTAATGTTAGAAAGCAGGCAACAGCATCTAGGATTTGGCTGACAATAGGCCTGCAAAGAGAGGGACCAGGCCATGCGCGATGTCGGGACTTTCGGAGCCATAAAGTAACGGGTCCTTCAGGAAGGGTCACGAATGCGCGGGTGACCCACCAGCAACCCCTTTGAGGGAGAGGCTTCCTCCACCAGTAGACTTGGTCGCGGAAGACGTTACTCCCTTCTTTGGAGGCATCTGATTCGCGGACCGAGGGCCCACCCTCGGTCCTGTCAACCACCAATGGGAAAACCGATTTCCCTTTGGCAATCATGGGCTTCGAAAGATCGTGCATCGCACAGTCAGTTGGAACAGTAACAGTCGACAGTCAGTTCAGTACCAGTCAATCAGTCAAGCAGTATCAAACACAGAGAGTTCAGTACACATCACGCAGTCTGGACAGACAGTCTCCATCATCAACCAGTACACAAGCTTTGTGGATAATCAGTCCCGTGGATTGACTATCTGCTACAAAATCAAGTCGGGCACCTACAACTCATAACGTGTGGCAACGTCCAAGCATTGGACATTCGAGCGGAAGACAGCCGAACCATTTGGTCCTTCACGCCCGTCCACAGCACAGTTGGCCTTACGATCCAACAACGTGCCTGCCACGCGAACTGAGCACCAGATTGGGTCCGTAACAACAAGTGACCGCGTTCAAGGATCGTATGGACAGGATGTTTATGAGAAAGGATGATCGAAAAACGATGCCTGCGTGTGAAAGAGGAGAGACTGCTAGTGATGAGAAGATTAGGTACAGACAAAAATCAGTCTAGAATATAAGTGTGGTAAAGATCGGATCTATATGTCGAAATGAACTTTTGAGTTTGATTTTGTTTTACATTTCTTTGCGGTACAAAATACACTGAGGCTCGAAGCCTTTAACACTAAAATCTGTATACCTATTTCTAAAGACACCTGTCAAATTGACAGGTAAAGGAGACCACGTGCCCTTTTCTTTTTTAATAATTAGTTTAATTTAAAAGCAATTATATATTATATTAACCCTTCGCACTCGACGATTTTTGACTAGAGAAGAGTAGAAATTTAAAGATTCTTTAATATTTCAAATATTGCGGCTTTAGAATATATAAATAATATCAAATTGAATATTTTAAATATTGCAGAATAATAAAACATAATATGAATAATATATAAAATTTAATAAATCAAGTATTGTAATTTAAAAGTACATAAATAATATATCAGATTGAATAGTTCAAATATTGTGAGTAGTAAAATATGAATAATATATAACATTTAATAAATCAAATATTGTAATTTAAAATTACATAAATAATATATCAAATTGAATAGTTCAAATATTGTCAATAATAAAATATAAATAATATATGACATTTAATATATCAAGTATTGTAATTTAAAAATACATAAATAATGAATCAAATTGAATAATTCAAATATTGTCAATAATAAAATATAAATAATATATGACATTTAATATATCAAGTATTGTAATTTAAAAATACATAAATAATGAATCAAATTGAATAATTCAAATATTGTCAATAATAAAATATAAATAATATATAAAATTTAATAATTCAAATATTATAAGATAGTAATATGAAATGAAACAAAATTTAATGGTTCAAATATTGGTGGTTATTCCTTAATTAGTAATTTAAATATGTAAAAATGGTTTATTGCTTAGTAATTTAAATATAATTTATTAAAGTACATATGTATTTAACTGAAACTATTATAATAACATTTAATACTTGAACTATATTTATTATAATTCAATACTATAAATAATGCATAAAATATACATAATATTCCAAATTAATTTTACACAATTATATAATTTTATAATATAATTATAATTATAACTACATAATTATTCTAAATTAATTTTCTTTATTTGAATCTATTATACTGTACAATATCTCCCCTCTATTTTAATTTTGAGAAACATATATAATTGAAAGATAACATTCTGTTTATGTCTATGTAAATATCCTTTTATTTACCTAAAGTTACCCAAAAATTAAATCGAATTTAAATGGTTATATTTCATTGTAATTAAACATATAATATTTTACATTTTTGTCCTAATTCACATCTTCATATCACGTTAAAAAATTTGTAGCATTCCATTTAAAAAATTGAAAATCCTCTTTGGTTCTCAAAAAACACCAAATATAAAAAATTGGGGTAGACTGATCACTTCATCGACAAAATATACTACAAATTTTTCCTCTTTCAACTTCTTCAAATTTAAAAAATTGAATATCCCCTTTGGTTCTCAAAAAACATCAAGTACAAAAAATTAGGGTAAACTATTATATTATCGGCAAAATATACTACAAATTTTTCCTCTTTCAACTTCTTCAAATACTTACCATTTACGAGAGAAACGCTGATCCAGATTACCCTGTATACAAGGGTAGTTCACCCCAATTTACGTCGCTATTATTATGCATACCAAAAAATGTTTCAGATAAAATTGAATGCTTCCGGGAGGGTGTATTCTCATATTATTAATTTTTGAAAGTGGATTCATAAAAGATATATGAAGGTCATTTAAGGGATGAATTTTTTAAAAGTCTAAAATTAAAAAGATTCTTTTTGTTTACATTTTTCTATTATTCTTTAGTGTCTAAAGAATTTGTTTGTTTAAAGAGAAATTTCCTGTTCCAATCATAAAAATTTAATATAAAGCTGGTATCATAGTAACAGGGGTGTATTAAGTATCATAATATTAAGGGATGGTTTTAGAGAAATTTAAAATGGTGGTTCTTCTATGGAACCCAGAGTGATATAGAATATTGCGTGTGGAATTGATTTTGAAGATTGAATTACAAAATAATAGCCGGTAATATGACATAGTTTCTGTGTAAAATTAACAAAGTATTAAGAATACCTTTCACACTTCCAATCTTTTTAATTCTCCAAATTCACGCCACATTAATTCCGACTCCCTCGAATTTTTCCAAAATTTCGGTTTCACCAGCTGTCCCTCGAGGTGTCGAAGAGGGGGGAAATTTGAGCCACGTTTGATCCCTCGTTTCCCAACTTTCGTCGGCAAAAGTACATCGATCCTGAAACCCCTCCACACAATGTGATATTACGAAAAATTCTATCGAACCACAATTGTCTCAATTTAAATTCGAGTACTGGTACACTCGATATCCAATAATGCAATTGGAAATTGCGACATAGAAAATTAAGATATTAATACAAATTAAAATTAACACATTGTTGACCGATGACGAGTTAACTCGTCTTTTCCTGCCCAAACGTTTTTAACTGATGACGAGTTAATTCGTCTTTTCCTGCCCAAATGTTGTTGACCAATGACGAGTTAACTCGTCTTTTCCTGCCCAAACGTTGTTAACTGATGACGAGTTAACTCGTCTTTTCCTGCCCAAACGTTGTTGACCGATGACGAGTTAACTCGTCTCTTCCTGCCCAAACGTTTTTAACTGATGACGAGTTAATTCGTCTTTTCCTGCCCAAACGTTGTTGACCAATGACGAGTTAACTCGTCTTTTCCTGCCCAAACGTTGTTAACTCGTCTCTTCCTGCCCAAACGTTGTTGACCAATGACGAGTTAACTCGTCTTTTCCTGCCCAAACGTTGTTGACCAATGACGAGTTAACTCGTCTCTTCCTGCCCAAACGTTTTTAACTGATGACGAGTTAATTCGTCTTTTCCTGCCCAAACGTTGTTGACCGATGACGAGTTAACTCGTCTTTTCCTGCCCAAACGTTGTTGACCGATGACGAGTTAACTCGTCTTTCCCTACCCAAACGTTTTTAACTGATGACGAGTTAATTCGTCATTGCTCCTGCATTATTTATTTCAATCTATGAAACCCAGAGTAATATAGAATATTGCATGTGGAATTGATTTTGAAGATTGAATTACAAAATAATAGCCGGTGACATGACATAGTTTCTGTGTAAAATTACTTTCACACTCCCAATCTTTTTAATTCTCTAAATTCACGCCACATTAATTCCGACTCCCTCGAATTTTTCCAAAATTTCGGTTTCACCAGCTGTCCCTCGAGGTGTCGAAGAGGGGGGAAATTTGAGCCACGTTTGATCCCTCGTTTCCCAACTTTCGTCGGCAAAAGTATATCGATCCTGAAACCCCTCTACACACCCGGACGGTGCACATTCAAAGGGAATTCCCTGGGATTTTTACTCGCGCTCTCCTCCGAACGCAGGTACACAAACATCAGCAAGCGCATACAAATTGAGCAGCGCGTAAACCGCGTTTCACGCGCAACGATCCATATATCAAAGTTTAAATACCCGGTAACGATAAAGTCGGCCGTGAATTCTACAAATTGAACAGTGTTTTTTAATTTAATGTGCCAATAAATTACGTGCACGTGCTTGCCACGTATTTATACGGAAATTATCGCGCACGGATATGGAGGGGGCGAAATGGAGTAAATGGAGCATACCAGGCGTAAAATACAGCCGCGTAGGATCCTTCGGACAGGGATACAAAGAATCCGGGGAAAAAGCGGCAGCAGCCGTGGAATATTTGAAATCGTTGGCGCGATGCGTTCTCTATTTTTCGTTCGACTTTTTCGCCGAATCGCGGCAGTGGATTTACATGCGCAAAACGGCCAATAAATCCGACGAAATATCGGAATTACCGTTCCTCCGCGAGTTCCCCCGCCTGTATTTCACCCCTCTCCGTTTATCGGGGCAGCCTCGTATCTCGCCGCTTTTCAGCCTCTTTCTGCTCTAATATCCCGCTGCAAAGGGGAACGACGGGGACCCCTCTTTGAAAATTTTTCCCCGAGGCTAAGCGGTAATTTCACACGCTACGAGGACCTTCGACGGGATCGATCATACCGGATATACGCTGCCGGATGTACTCGCAAACTTCCTGCCGCGTCGCCCGGAGAGCCTGCGAGTGGAGGATTGGGGAGCGAGGTTCTTCGAGTTTGGGTACAGAGAGATTGTGTAATGCGGGGTGTATATAAGTCTATAAGTGGGTGCAACTTGGGAAATATTGGAGATTTTCTCTTTTTCCTTTTTTTTTTTTTTTGGAGCCTAGAATGATCCATGCATAGATCCATTATCCATCGAGACATTAACAATTGACATATCAGGACAGAGTACAGCCATCATCACATTGCTGCAACCGTTGGATTACTTTGTTGACTGATGAATTAAATTCCAGAGCTGCTACAGGATGACCAATGTATAGAACAGTTATGTCTAGAGATATTTGTGATTGACATTACGGTACGTAGTACGTCTATCAACAAAACACTGTGACGTTGGGTATATCTGTTAACTGATGTTTTTGATTTTATAGCAATTCTGGAATAATAAAAAACCGATCCATTATTCATCGAGGTCTTAACAATTGACTATACAGTACTGAGCCCAGCCATCATCACAATACCGAAGTCGTTGAATTAATTTGATCATTAAGGATTTAAATTACACAGCTATTGTGGAATAATCAATGCACATGTTTATGGATAGAGATGTTTACAATTGATAGAACCGTACTTACTACGTCCATCAAAGGAGTACTG
The DNA here is from genome assembly GCF_001483705.2 of Eufriesea mexicana. Classification (NCBI taxonomy): domain Eukaryota; kingdom Metazoa; phylum Arthropoda; class Insecta; order Hymenoptera; family Apidae; genus Eufriesea; species Eufriesea mexicana. The sequence goes on from NW_016910162.1 coordinate 334,587, forward strand.
TTGCCATGGATTAATCTGTTCGCTGATGACTTAAACTCTATAGCAATTGTAGAATGACCAAAGGCAGATCCCTTATCTTTCGTGGTAATAACGAATAACAACACAGTACTGTGTAGAGATTGGGTAATGCGAGGTGTGAATATGTGTACAAGTGAGTGGAACTTGTTTTGAAATTCTAGGGATTTTTTCGGTTTGGATAGAGATTGTTTAATATGTAAATAAATGCTTGGTTGAGGTGGATGAAATTTGTAAAATTTTAGGGATTTTTATTAACAATAAAATTATGTAATGCAAGGTTTGAATAAGTGTATAGGTGGATGGAACTTGTTTTGAAATTTTAGGGATTTTTTTTTAGTTTGGTTAGAGATTATCTTATATAGGGTGTAAGTGAATGTATAGTTGAATGGAACTTGAGAAATATTGGGGATTTTCTTTTTTTTCTCAAGTTGGGTAATGTGGGTGTGAATAAGTGTATGAGTGGATGGAACTTGTTTTGAAATTCTAGGGATTTTTTCGGTTTGGACAGAGATTGTTTAATATGTAAATAAATGCTTGGTTGAGGTGGATGGAATTTGTAGAATTTTAGGGATTTTTGTTAACAATAAAATTATGTAATGCAAGGTTTGAATAAGTGTATAGGTGGATGAAACTTGTTTTGAAATTTTAGGGATTCTTTTTTCAGTTTGGCTAGAGATTATCTAATGTAGGGTGTAAATAAGAGTATAGGTTAAGTGGAAAGGACTTATGAAATTTTAGGGACTTTTTCAGTTTTTCTAGAGATTGTTTAATGTGCAAATATGTGTGCTTGGTTGAGGTGGATGAAACTTATGAAATTTTAGGGGTTTCTTTATAGTTTTGGTTGAAGATTATTTAATGTGTAAATAATAATAAATAAATATAAATTGAAATGGATGGAACTTTTGAAATTTTGGGGATTTTTTAATCGTATGGCTAGTGATAATTTAACGTGTAAATAAAAGCTTGGTTGAGGTGGATGAAACTTGCAAAATTATAATCATATCGAACATTTTCATCTAAAAATTATTTTTATTATCTACAAATATCTATATGATATATCTTAATTTTCAAGGTATTTACCAAAATCTTTCCCATTATACAATTGCACCATTCAAATACACCTACATATGAACTTTCTATGTGTAACGTAACATTCTGTATATCCATCATATTGTTTTAAACATTTAACTTCAACGTAAATATTCCAGCTGTTACATATAGCAAATATGTAGAAACATTCCAATACTTTCGTATATAGATGCACAGTCATACATGAAAGTACTAGAATGTTTATATACACTGTTTTTAACGAGTGACACAAATACATGTTAAATTGAAATGTGTAAAACAGTAATAATATAAATAACATTGGAAAGTTTCGAGATTTTATTAATAAAATTAAAATACAACTCTATTAATATCAATTAATATTTGGAATATATTTATTACAAACAACTATTGATTGGTCGCAATAAATGATCGAAAATAATATATATTATTAGTCGTAAACACCATTCGTTACAAAATAAGAAGTTTCGATATTGCATTGATTCATCTTCTGTTACTTACGACAGCCTTGGACCGTTTTTCCACGGAACTCACTAGCGCCACCATGACCCGTATCTCCAACGAATGTACTGTAAATATTCTATACATCGTTGAATTACTTTTTAATTTAACTCATTTGTGTTATATATATAAATACAACAATTTACTGTTTTATTTCCTTTATTTTACTGAAATAAAATATTTTTGCAATAACAAAACAGTTAGAAGTCTTAGAAGCCTTTAGCCAAAAAATAACTTCACGTTCAGACGTACTACTTTTAATCCTCTATCCTCGAACTTCAGTAAATTTTTTAGTAACTCCTCCCAGTTATTACAATTAAAATACTAACATCGTGTTACTCTCCTGCTAAGTGTTATAATTTTATCTCGATAAAAACAGACAAGAACGTTAGCTTGAACTTCGACTTCAGGTTCTATTCATCATACCAAAAATTATTAACACTAAATCTACCATGGTTCAAACTACACTTTCAATTAGAAAATTTGCATTTGTCGTCTCGACTTCTCTTTTAACATAATCAATTTTTCAATTCTGAAGAAATTACCAATCTTGGAATTGATAAAGCACACAATATCTCGTCAGCAATCAGAAGAATATTATTACTGTATTAATACAGTCGAATTTTGATAACTCGATCCTCTTTAACTCAAAAACCTCTAGAATACTAATTTCGACATATTAAATTTCCCATTTTGAAACTCCTTTCACTCAAAAATCTCTATTTTCCACAAATCCAGGTGAGAAAAATCGTCATCTTCGAGAATTTTTTTCAAAGAAACCATAAGATGTTTTAACTCTAGGTTTTCACTGTCTCATTTATCCGTACTTTAACAATACTCGCAATTTTTTTCAAAACACAATATTAAAAATTATAGAAATTATGTGAATAAACATATAAGTAGGTTCAGAAAACAGGTTCGGATGGCTAAAACGATAGCAACCATTTTGTTTATCGGAAACGAAAAAAGCCAACAGTATTTTGACCAATAATATCGTAGTTATGCTCCGAACTATAGGAAGAGAAGTCAAAAATTTAACACTAAACCTACTAAACGTCTAAATCTCCGTTTACCAAACTTTGATTAAAAATTTCTTAAAATTTCATTTTTGGAATTTTTCTTCCACTATACTTATAGTAATTTCTTCAGTATCTCCTATTATTCCATATTTTAACCCTTTGCACTCAGAAGGCGCCATTCAGTCGCCATTTGATCAAATTTCGAAAATCGATATTAATTAATATATCAAATTTAACCCTCTATGGGCCCGTGTAACTTTCAAGTTACATGCTAATGTATGGCTATTTTATTAAATACTGCGATTTTTTTTTCGATATATTTCTAATTATTTTTACAACACCTCCCGTGCTTCCATTTTTAAAAATCCTAATTCTTTTTCATTTACCGGTTACTCGATCATGATAGGTTAGGTCCTCTATGACTTATTCTCCGCAAGATGGCGTGGGAAATTATCTTGTCTATCTATTGCGCATTATCTTGGCACAATACGTTGTTAATTCAAACTTTCAATACGAATTCGTTATAATAAAATTGTCAAAACTGCTGAATTTATTGGTTGATATTTGTCTATTTTATGTTACATACAATTCTTATAGTTAAGAAAAATATATATTCGGTCCATAGAGAGTTAAGATAATGTAACGGTGTGCGAGGTGTCGAAATCAAATAATTCTACGTGTCAATTATTATAACACTATTTTTTATTTCCTGCTAAAGAAAATATCGTCCGCTTTATAGCAGAAAATTCTTGAACTCCTGCTCTTCTTTAGCGAAAAAATCGTCGAGTGCAAAGGGTTAAATCTTTTACTTCTTTTCCATTCATTTGACCCTGGTAGGTTTAGTGTTACACCTTAACTGACAGGCACCTTGCAATTCAGATACCTGTCTCACGGTTCGAGTTATCGAGATTCGGCTGGGAGCGGGGTGTCAAAGGTAGTTCAATGGATGGGGCAGATGATAAGGCAGAGGGAGCCAGTGGTAGAGCAGTAGCAAGTGTCTGCCTCGATTATTACTCATGCAAGCTGGTCGGTGGTGCAGAGCATGTCGTGCATTACAGAAATAATTAACCCCGTGTATAATCATTAGGTGGCTACAGCGTCGTCTGTCCTTTCAGGAAAACACTGCCCTGTTGTAGCTATTCGGCGGCAGACACCGGCGGCTTGGCCAGAAGTTCTGTCCTGGTTAGAGTCGACCCTCGACCCGGAAGCGCGAATTCCGGAAGTTATGCAACCATTGCCGACCTAGAGCCACTCTATGCGAGACCCTGCGGTTCCAGGGCCAGCTACTACGCTTCCAGCCATGTGACGCATCTGAGCCAGGTATGGTGCAAAATCATTTCACTGAAACTTCGACAAGATATTAAGTTGGTGTACCCAGATGGTCTCGAAACCAGGTGATACGTATAGTTGTCTGTGAATGTTTCAGAGGGTAGAGTGCCTTAGTCGTGCAAGTAGCTAACGTTTCGGAACTTTTCTCGTGGGTTTCTCGTTTGGAAAAAAATTCTGGAATTTTTTTTTTAGACTCGGGTGCCTTTTGAATTTGTCGTGGAATTTTATTTTTTATTTTTTAATAAATAGTGCGAGATATCCAGGTTATTCACTGTTTTCGAATATCTCGTTCTTTAGCTAGCAGCCATTGTTGGTGAAGAGTAAAACATTTGAAGCAAACAATTTTTTTCTTTGTTTTTGAACTAGGATGTCTTATTTAAAGTAGAACGTGGAATTTTCTTTTAAAGATTCGTGTATCTTTTGAATTTATCATGGAATTTTATTTTTTATTTTTTAATAAATAATGCGAGATATCCAGGATATTCACTGTTTTCAAATATCTCGTTCTTTAGTTAGCAGCCATTGTTGATGAAGACTAATACATTTCAAGTAAACAATTTTTTTATTGTTCTTGTTTTTGTCTTTGAACTACGATGTCTTATTTAACCCTTTGCACTCGATGATTTTTTGACTAGAGAAGAGTAGAAATTCAAAGATTCTCTACTAGAAAACTGACGATACTTTTTTGAGCAGTAAATAAAGAATTGTATAATAATGGAATTGTAGAATTGTTTGATTTCGATACCTCGAAACTCACTGTTACATTACATTAAATTTGATATATTGATTAATATCGATCTTTCAAATTTTATGAAATTTGACTGAAGCTCACCTCTCGAGTGCAAAGGGTTAAAATAGAGCGTGGAATTTTCTTTTAAACATTCGGGTGTCTTTTGAATTTGTCATGATATTTTATTTTTTATTTTTTAATAAATAGTGCGAGATATCCAGGATATTCAGTTTCCGAATATTTCGTTCTTTAGCTGGCAGCTATTGTTGGTTGCAAGTCAATTATACGAAGTAAATAATTTTTTTTAAATTTTTATTTTTGTTTTTAAACTACGAGGTGATATTTAAAATAGAGAATTTTTGGAGAAATTTAATTGGTTCGTAAAAATAGCGGCAATTTTAGTAGAAAATTGTGTCTCTTTTACGATGGAAATCGCCTTTAAATATTTATAAGTTAAAAAATGTTTGGAATATCGAAAAAAGCCTGTGCTATATTTTAAAGTACTCTGTGTAAAATGTTCTTCTTAAAGTTGAAGTAAATTTTACGTCGACTAGCTAAAGAAATGTAATTTCGAGAAAGATGCAAGGGGAGATTAATTTTCTTCCCGATGGTAAAATATCCGCGAATTTTATCTGCGACCAGCTGATACAACACTCTGTACACTTTAAATTGCAAGAAAATGAGGAACGAAAAATATTGGCCTTTTTGTGCCTGCGGGATAATCTATTCCCTTAAACGATTGCATTTCCACCTTGCTCGCCTGGAAATTTACCTGGGTCGATCTGCTAAATTTTATATTCGATTGAACGCGATATACGATTTCATGAAGAGCGTATGAAATGGGTTTAAATTCTGTAAAACCCATTAAAGGTTACGTGCCGTATCCGTTGATGGAAAAATAAGACTCTCGGAGAAATATAATATATTCGTGCTAACAAGTGAAACATTAATATGAAAAATAAAAATTTTGGTAAAATTTCGAAAATGGTAGGGTAAAAGATAAAAGTATAAGTACTTATGTATAGTATGTACCAAGTCAGGTTTAAATTTTTAGAAGCCCTAAATGCTTAAAAAATTCCTTTTATTTTCATTGCAACATTTTCTTTTATTTTTCTCTCTTTTTCTCACACACATTCGCATAATTATTTGGAAATATTATTGCTATTACCAATATTGGATACATAGAAAATTTAAGGTGTTTTTCTTTCTCTACTACTCCCAAACATGTATTGCTTAACTCTTTGAACTCGAGAGGCGGTTTTCAATCATTAATTTAATAAAATTTTGGAAATCGGTATTAATTAACTCATAATATTAAATTCAAAATAATGTAAGAGTGTTTGAGGGTTGAAATTAAATAATCCTAAATAATTTACTGTTCTAAAAGATATTATTTGTTTCATGGCAAAAAATCTTTGAGTGCGAAGGGTTAATAAGCACCTATTTTACTTATTGGTTAATGCAGCACTGGATATATGTGATATATATAATACGACGATATGTTGGTAATTGGAACGAATATCACTATAATTATCGTCCTTTATCACCACCATACAGAAATTATGCGATTTTTCTTTGTTTTTGTTGCTGAAAATTTGAACTGTTTTTGCAAATTCTATAAAGTTTTTCAGAATAACTCTCCTTTATTTTTATTCATACTAATCGACAAGTGTAGTATGTTATTTACAGAAGTATAATTAGTTATGATCTTCAAAATACAATATTCAATTATTTAGAAGTATCACTCCTACGCTGAAACTTTTAGGTTAGGTTCAATATGGCGGCAGGTGGTAATATGGACTCAGCGTGGTCCACATTTCTTTCAATTTTCTTTTTTCCTCCATTTTCTACTATGAAGGAAATACACGAAGAAAAGAGTATTATATACGTTTTTTGTTCTGATGCTTTTAAGGTGTTAAAACCAGAAGAACTTTAAGTTCAGTCAGGCATGGGTCCATTCCTTATGCACTGGAAGTGACTGTAATATTTTTATTTGTGATCGTTGCCAAAGTCTTAGGAGACTTTTATTAAATATCAAATTTACATTTAATTTTACTTTTTGATCTCATTTCCAAAATTTATAATATTTTTTTCTTTAAATGATTCTGAAATTTTCGCCTAGTTATAATAAAGAATAAAAATAATCGAAATTTATCAACAAATTTACTATTTACTACAATTTTTACCTTCTTAATTGAAATTCATTTTACTAGCCTAATTTTTTGTATCAAATCTTCGACAAAATTTCGCGAAATTAGTATATTTTTAAAACAGCGTAATTTTCGCTGTTTACCATTTGCGATTTTTATATTTTTAATCCTGCTGCGCCAAATATAAAAGCATCAAATATAAAATATAAAAAGCACCAAAATTTGGCTTACCAAAAATAGGAATTTAGTTTTCAATAATTTCCCAATCGTTAATTGCCCAGCTTCTCTCCTGCACCAAATATAAAAAGCACCGAAATTTATTTTACTAAAAATAGGAATTTAATTTTCAATAATTTCCCATTCGTTAATTGCTCAGCTCCTCTCCTGCGCCAAATATAAAAAGCTCCGAAATTTACTTTACTAAAAATAGGTATTTAATTTTCAATAATTTCTTAATAGTTAATTGCTTAGCTTTGTAAAATTAACATTTAACGAATAAGAAGATAAAGGTGGTCTTTTCACGTAAAAGTGTATGTGAATTTCGTCGTACAGCGGAGCACGGCATAAGTTTCTCCCGTGCTGGAACGTTCGTTGCGCTGTTTAAGGCACAAAAGCCGCAGCGACTTACGACATTGAATAAAATTACAAAAGAATCACTCTCGGCTCGTATACAGCACCGCAGACAGTGACTGCGGCTGGATCGGCGGACTGGAGAATTTTCTGAGTGTTTAAACAGCATTCCGCGTTCCTGAAGATCGCGTTCGCGAGCTGCGACCCGCGCATACGATTGGACAACTCGAAATGTCAGGTCATTGTGTTTCTTCGAATGCCGTAATGGGCTTAAGAGCGGCGAAACAGTCCGCCGAAACAAAGTCGATGGTAGACGCGAAGCTCTCATTGCACGTTAGGAAATCCGATTTTCTCTCAGCCGTTCATTCTTTCACCGCGCCACCCCCACTTCTGTCTAACATCGTCCTTTCACTCGGTAGCGGTAACGGAGACTGCGAGACGCTTCCCCCACCACCGTTCTCGTCTCGACCAGCCTCGTCTGGCCTCGCGTGCAAAGACGAGAGGTACACTCAAAAACTTTATCGAATTTGCGGTCGTAGGGGGCCGCTTTCCACCGACAACTTTCTCCTCACGACCCTTGCCAGCCCTTCGGCTCTTTATTCAGCTATTTCAGACCAGCCAACTTACAACCTCCGTCTAACCGAGCGAACGTACACCGGAAACTGGTACACGTGTAAACCTCTCTCCCTCGGCGCCTTTCCTTCTCGCTCCCTCAGCTCTTGTCGCTGTTGTCGAGCCTTCTGCTCGGCGTCCTCCTTGGAGAGACAATTTTCTTCGGGTAAGAGGTAAGGTCTGGTCCCCTTTCCTGGTCGAGGGACACACGGGCCATGTGTCTGTGTGCAACCGGCTGATACTTGATTTGTGACACGGTTTTAGGGGATGAACGATTCGATTCGTTCCATCTTGTTGGCTTTGGGACTACGTGCAATGAAATAGGGAAGTGTTTTGGAAGACTGTCCTTTGTATGAGATTGCAGAGAGCTCGTGCAAGACTGTTTTGGGGTTGTGTGGTAAGGTCAGGGACTTTGCGGTTTCTTCTAACGTTAGGGTTAGCTACTTGTGCTGTGTAGCTAAATACAATATAATATGTACTGTAAGTATAGTATATTGCATTAATATGTAATACTGTAGTGTATAAGTACAAAAATACCATATACTGAATACTTTAATTTTACATACTGTAAATATCATATATATAGTGTAGACCAATAATTTTCAACTAGTGTGTCCTTATAATTTTTGGATCTGTTGCGAGATTTTTCAAAATATGCATAACTCTTTTTCCTTGAATTACAAAATGAAAAAATGACATTAATATACTAATATACTATACTGTACTTATAATTTATATAAAAGTGTGATGATTATAAGCAGCTAAATATTATTTGCTTTCAAGTATGGTATTCTGAAAATATATTTGAAATTTTCAAAATTATATGATGCATATAGTAAAAAGAAAATTCTAATTTTATTAATATAATATTGGTATTTTCCTTTTACTATAAAAAGAAAAGGAATTTAACGACACGTACGATATTTATTATGTACTTAATGCAGATACGGGCCGCGGTGGCGCTAGTGAGTTAAATGCAAAGTCGCCTTAGGACAGTTATACGCAATTATACGCAACAGAAGGTGAATCAATGTTATATTTTAACTTCTTATTTTTTAATTAACGGTACTTTCAACTATTTTACATAATCTGTGCAATATTTTTTTTATTTGCCAATAGTACGTGTTTGCAGTACTATATAAATTAATATAAATAACGATTCCTTCATTACGTGCCAATGTGAACACAAAGGGAAATCGAGTATAATTGCGTAATCGATCATGAGTGCTCGAGTGAATAATTAATAAAGGGGATGAATTGACGATTTACAATTTTTATCCAGCCTATGGAAGGAAGACGCGCCAGGGTCGTGACTTCTTCTTTTCGCCCGTTCACCTCCTCGTGTTCTCCATTGAAGAACACGATCCCTTATTCGCTTCTGCCGCTGCTTTCGAACTAGGCTCGCTCCAGTTGATCTCTTTGATCGCTTAGAATTCAAATTTCAATGGAACCGAGTAAATCGAGGGATATATCGAAGAGACGATGCACTTTTGTTCGATAAGAACGATCCTTTCTGAGCGACTTATCGAGAAATTGTGGCATCCATGGTAAAGCTTGCACTTTCTTGTTTTTCTCTCTATAAAAAATACGCGCGATCAAAGAAACGACTTTAGTCATTTTTAGGGAATATATTTCATTGTGTTTGGTTTATCGAGATTAAATTCTTTGAAAGTAGAATTTTAATTTAATTTTTTTATTATTAGTATTTATAATTTTATTTATTTAGTATTTGATCGTTATTGTGACTAAAAGTCTTTTACGATATTCATGAGTAAAGTAATTATTTTAGTAATTTTTATTGTTTGTGTTAATTTTTATTTATGTTTTATTTCGCATCGTACAATTTATTGAAATAAATTTTTTTACTTTTACGATATTCATGAGTAAAGTAATTATTTTAGTAATTCTTATTGTTTGTGTTAATTTTTATTTATGTTTTATTTCACATCGTACAATTTATTGAAATAAATTTTTTTGAAAATAGAATTTTAATTTAATCTTTCGTATTAATTTTCATTCGATTGTTGTTATGATTAAAAAAGTCTTTTGACTTTTTACAATACTTACGAGGGAAGTAACTATTTTAGTAATTTTTATCGTCGATATTGTATTTCATATTACACAATTTATTAAAATCAAATTGTCTGAAAATAGAATTTTAATTTAATCTATCGTATTAACTATTATTTAATTGTTATTATAATTTAAAAAATCGATATTGGTTATATTCAATTACATTGAGTGTAACGAATTTTCAAAATTAAAATCTCAATTTAAATTTTCATACTAAATTATCTTTTGAGTTTTTGTAATACTTATGATAAAAATAACATTTGTCATCATTTTTACTGGCTATATTTTATTGCACTCTGTTTATCATAGCTAAATTTATCGAAATTGAAATTTCAATTTAATTTTTCATATTAATTATCTTTTAAATAACTTTTCAAATAAAATTAAACTAATAATTACGAAAGATTGATAAAATAATCACAACAATTCTCATCGCACATATTAAATTGCATTTGATTTATTAGAATTAGATTTTTCGAAATTTCATTTTCCATTTAATATTTTACCTTCGTCACTTTAATTACAAATTAATGACAATCTACGATAATTACGATTAAACTAAAATTTAATAACAACATTCCATTCAGGGGAAATAAATTTAAAAAAATTTGATTTTCAATTTAATTCTACGTATCGATTACGTTTTGCCTTTTAATAATACTAGCAAAAATGGCATTTTATTAAATTAAATCTTCAAAAATTCCGCAATGGACGCAATATATTGCACAAAATTTTCATTTCAAGTCCACCGTGCGCTCAAAATTTTATTTAATTGTCCAAAATTCGAGAACACTCGATATGAAAGAATCTTTTCAAAAAAGACACTCGACTATGAGAATTCATCAGCAGGACTCGAAAATCTCGAAGGTCCCGTGAGCTTGAAATAGTCGGTATAATAACCTCTTTAACGACTCCATGGGACTGGCCTTTCGTATTTAAAACGAAGTGCAAAGAAAACGGGAAGAGAGGGAGAGAGGGTGGTGGTGGGAAAAAAACAGAGATGGCGCAAATGTCGAATAAATATGCAATGGAGTTTAGAAAGAGCAGCCGGGCATGGCGCGATTCGCGTAACAAAGTCTAGCCGGCACTTTCCGGCTCGAAACGAGCGTTTTACATTAATTTCCCGGGGAAAAGAAACGGCCGGATACCACCTGTGTTCCGCTATTCAAAGAGTAGGTGGTAGACGAGGGGTTTGGAGGAAGGTTACACACGCGGTTACCTTCCTTCTCTGGCGGAACCCTTCGCAGAGAAAGGGGGTTGAATCAGGGTGAAAGGTGGAGAGAAGCTAGAGAGAAACTGGAAGTGGGTCCTGTGATTGTTTCGGCTTTGATCTTGGATCAATTTACCGGGTATACGCGTATGCCTGAACCCTCCGTGTCCTCGTCTGAAATGCCACCCTCTTGCCGCACCGACACGAACAACCACCGATAGGGATGTTTATACAAACGTGTACAGACATAAGTACGCGCACCTCAGACATGAATATACAAGTATACACGTATACCTAACCACGAGCCTTGGAACTTATCCTTAAAACTTATCCTGACCCCTGCACCCTGTTCCTAACCTCTTCCGAACTCATCCAGTCATGTAATCCAGCAACGTCTTATCCCTCCTGTAAAACGATACGCTTGAGATCCCATTGCTGAAGAAGCCATTACTGTTCCTGTGTACCGGGGACCATCGGCTCGAGAACAGATGCGTTTTCCTCCTGATTTTCCCGATAAACGCTGAACAACCTCCGCTCCGTGCAGTATCGGGAGAAAGATAAGGAAATAGTCGTAGCCGTTGTTCCTCGCGGAGCTTCTTAGCATGCATAGCTTTGTGCCAACCTGTATTTAGCATTTGTGCTTTAATTGCAAATTTCCTTCCTCCGATCGACGATTTGGGTCATTGTTAAAATGCGAGGTGGTCGCTTCGCTCTATCCCCGGCCGGCGGCCATATTAGAGAGCCGCGAATGTGTAGAGGGAGCTCGCGCAGCGAGGCAATTTAGACTGCTTAAGAATAATTGAACGGCGTAGAAAAATTGGCTAACTCGTAAGTTTCGCGTGAAAGTGTCTTGGGATATTTTATGTCACTTTTCGGTGGAGATTGAACCGTGCTTTTGAGGAAATTTGATTTTGATTTTGGGGTCGGGTTTAATATCGTGATCAAAAATTTTGGGAATTTTTGTAGCGATTTCAGGGATTTCAGAATACTTTGTAAGAAATTTAATTTAATTTAATTTAATGTTTTTGGAAATATAGTAAAATACGAAATAACTGTATTTACAAGACTATATGTGATAATGTCTTTTTCAGTTTTCATTTCTTTTTGTAGTTCCGTATTGCTGATACTATAGCATTTTCACTGTTTTGTTATTATTATTAATATCAATAGCTAAACAAATTTTATTTATATATCCTATATGAAGTTCAAAATATTAAATTATAGATAGTGCAACGTTTATGTATAATATTACAAGATAATATTATTTAAGTAATTTACAGAAATTATCTTTTTACATATGATTAGTGTTGTTAATATTTTTTTAGATAATTAGATGAATTAATGTTATGTCATAGGTAGTTATAACTCTATTTATTGTACATACATATAATTTTTTATAGTCATTCTCATTCATTGCTCAATACTATTCCATTCTGACAATAAATTGAATTTTGAAATGGATATTTTATTTTTATTTCCAAATTTAATATTACAAATTTTCAGTTGCATTAATGTTTCATTATGCTAGCATATTAGGTATATAATGATATGTACCTCATAAATTGTATATAAGTATATCGCAATTCTAATATATATTATAAATTACCAATTATAATTACTAATTATAACATTTATTAAAAGTGGTATATAATAATATAATAAATGCAATAATAAATATATTAACTATATAGATGTATAAAATATTTTTTGAATTTCCGTACAGATGCACAAATATGTAAATGTATAATAAATTTAATAATAAATATACTATAATTAGTAATTTATAATATTTATTAAAACTGCTATATATTTATATACAATTTGTAAGGTATGTATCATTATATACCATTATATAATAACAAAATAAATTCTTTTGCATAATATATACACCATAATCTCACCAAAATTTGAATATTTTTTGAATTCCCGTATCAGATGCATTTTTCAATGGATACTTTGCGGTGCATCTAGGTACTTAATTTATTCCCAATGCCTTCTATAAATACCAACTTGTTAACATGCAACTCGGCACTATTACATTTTCTACGCCACGTTCCGTGGCTAGTGTTAAATTTTTAGCATTCAATTCTTTACGAGCTTTACGCCACACCCTAAGTTCGCCATCTCCACCGTGCATATTAAACTTGCTTTCGCCTGCAAAAATAACATCTTCCCACCGTTTTCTCTCCTTCGCAAACAAGATCCTACTCTATTACAAAATTCACTCTTTTCCTTGTGTGTGTGCCATTAATATTCACTAAACCGTTTCTATTAATTATTCCTACCTCAGCCTTTAGTATCCAATGGTTAATTCGGAGTCATTTATCTTAGGATCTTGCTTGATCTTTTGCGATGATTATGTGTGAGAATTACTTTAATTCGTTTACTATTAATAATATGGATAATATAATAATATTTTCCATAATATTTTTACTTAAGTTCAAAAATAGCTTTGTCAAAATTTGTACTTATTATTTATATTTACTATTTATTATTACTATTACTATTTAAATTTATTTATATTTATAATATTGACATAATTACTTATATTGATGTCTATCATCTCACTGACTCTTGTTCTACATACATAAGTGAATATTAATAATTTATAACAATTTATGACAATTAATAATAGTTTATGACAATGTTTTTAATACCTATTGACAAGAATAATTTATCTGTAAACTAAGTATTCAAATACTAGAAAAATACTTCTGTACATATGGTGTACAATATATATAATCAATATATATGATTATTATTATGATATTTAGAATATTTACAGTTGTTATAGTTATCATATTATAACCATATATAATGCACATGATTATTATCATAATGAATATATCACAATAGACCATTAATTTATTATAGCATTTAAAAATTGTTTTCTATGATTCTGTGTACAAATTAATGCATTAAGCAATATACTGTTTATGAGTATTAATGATATATTTAATATATTTAAAAATTTTATTTCATTCTAATTTCTCAACAATTTTTATATTTATTACAACAAATATTTATTAGAAACTATATTTATTAAAATTTGCAACAAATTTTCCTTCATAATCTTCAAGAGAGAACTATTATAATTATATTGTTTAATATATTTAAAAATTTTATTTCATTCTAATTTCTCAACAATTTTTATATTTATTACAACAAATATTTATTAGAAACTATATTTATTAAAATTTGCAACAAATTTTCCTTCATGATCTTCAAGAGAGAACTATTACAATTGTATTATTTAATATATTTAAAAATTTTATTTCATTCTAATTTCTCAACAATTTTTATATTTATTACAACAAATATTTATTCAAATTTACAACAAATTTTCCTTCATGATCTTCAAGAAAAAACTGTTATAATTGTAACTGTACAAATATTCCTGTAAAAGAATATTTTCCTTTTCGTCCCTTTAGAGACACATTCTATATAATTTTATTATTTAATCTCACTTTCTTAAATATTTTTGTGTAATCAAATTTCCCTCAGACAGTTCAATATATCTATAACATGGACTTCAGAAGTCAGAAATATTAAAAGAACACTTTTAATTCTTCATTTAAGAAATAAACACAACATTTATCTCAGCTATTGCAGATTACCCTCAGGTGACAAAGATTAGCTACCAGATAGTATCTAATTAATATCTAATGAAACGATAAATGTCCACCGGTTACTTTCCATCTTGAAAATTTTCTGTCTCCCTATTAATGAAAATTTGTATTACGAACGTTTGGTAGTAGCAGACGCAAATAAGAAACATTCCTGGGTCTCCCATTATAAATTGCCGCGAAGAATTTAGCAGGGATGCAATGGCAATTACTGGTAAATCGTACCAGCTACGTTTACATTTCCTCGTGATGTCGGATTACACGAGTAACGAGGCTATATTGGATTCGGGTGGTAAGGAAACAAATTATGGCGAAGCTGTACGATTATATAATAAAAAATATCGTGGCCATTAGCGGGCAGGTCGTGTAGCTATTAAAACAGCATGGCGAGGAATTTCAAAGAAAGTTGGTCGCTGGATGTAGCCAATACATCAACGTCTTAAATTCTATGTACATTGGAGGTTCTTGGTTAGTGGAAAAATTATTTATTTATAGCAGTCCGATGCGTTGGAAAACGCCTTGAGAGATGCCCTATAAACCTTCCAGGCTTGTTATCGATACTTACATATCGATGAACGACGTCGAATTCGCGGTTTTATGGACTGTACACCTTCCATGAGCTATGCGCGAAGAAAAGTATAAAATATTAACAAAGACTCGTGATTAAAGTTAAAACTTTATTAATATGTGTAATTATCTTAAGCTTCGTTTCCAATGCATTATGAAATTTTCTTTGATTCAATAAATTCCGATATTTCTCATAAACAATATCCAAGTCAGTATTACTCTGAGAGACAAATATAAAGTACTAATAAAATCTGCCATGTGCACACCAGCGCTATAATTCTGAAATATTTTCATTTTTGTAACCTGTATGATTATCTTAAGCTTCGTTTTCAATACATTATCGAATTTTCTTTGATTCGATACATTCCAACATCTCTATAAAATACTACTAAAATTTGTTATGTGAACAGCAATGTTATAATTCTAAGATATTTCAATTTTACTAACCTGTATAATTATCTTAAGCTTCGTTTTCAATACATTATCGAATTTTCTTTGATTAGATACATTCCAGTATTTCCTTAAAGTACTACTAAAATTTTCCATGTGAACAGCAATACTATAATTCTAAGATATTTCAATATTACTAAACCTGTGTTATTATTTTAAGCTTCATTTCCAATACATTATCGAATTTTCTTTAATTAGATACATTCCAACGACTCTCTAGAATACTAGTAAAATCCGCCATGTGTACCAACACTATAATCCTGAGATAGTTCCATTTTACTTACCTATGTAATTATCTTAAGCTTCATTTTCAATGCATTATCGAATTTTCTTTAATTCGATACATTCCAACATGTCTCATAAACAATATCCAAAGCAACAAAATGAAAACATATTGGAAAATTAAATGAATGAAATGCAGATTTCGCAAATTTTTGAGTGTATATCTACTTTTCTCCACGATATAACTGTATGAGATCGGCAATTAAAGGTCGCAGTGTAACTTAACCTATCCTATCCCTTGATTTCGTCGCCATTAACGCTAGATTTACGAACATTTCTTGTATACTATTTAAACATGAACTGAATCAGACATTCTTCTAAAAGAAACAACTTATAAAATAACATAATTATGCATTAATAATTCATAAATGAAATTATGACATATGTAGTTACATAAAATTTATAATATTCGTCTAGATTTTTTTTTTTGTCTTTATGGTGGTATTCTGGTAATCCGACCAATAAAAATCGACTTCTTTGGGATTTTTTCAATGGAAACCATGATAGGTTTTGGTGTGCAGTTTTTGCACTCAGATGCATTTATACTTAAATATATTTCCAATTTTTTTTTTTAACAAAATTATTAAAAATTTTGGAAATTATATAGTTCTAAGTGAATCATGTTTTTAAAAAAAGGCTCGAATGGCTGACATAATTCCAGACCATCTGATTACCTGAAACGAAAAAACTAAAAAGCATCTTAATTAGTATAAATGCGGCTATAGCATGAACCACCAAAACAGCAAAATTTCGAAAATTGAAAAAATGGCACCATTTTGAAATTTAAATATTGATTTTCCTTGTGCCTTTTGTCCTTTGAGTAGTAAACACAAATAGAAGAAAACATGGAATTTTGAAATCCATGGTTCATACGATAAAGGTACATCCAGTGAAGATCTCCTCCAAATTTCGAGTCGATCGGTCAACTAAATCGCGAAATATCCCGTCAGTCACTTCGAAAAATATGGTTTCGAGAAAAACGCGTTTGAAGTTTTCGTTACCCCACTGTACAATGCCTGTGCGCACTTCAAACATCTATGACTTCGCCAATTCTATACATTCAAACAAATCCTTTTACACAGACATTTTTGACAGCACATACTTTGAGAAAATATTAAAACCGGATTACTATTATATTTACAATTACGATTACAAGATTACAAGAATATCATATTGAGATAGAACTGTAATTAACATATTTACCTATCTTCATCGTCCCACTAAAGTTTCTATTATTTACATTTCGTCCGACTTTTCTATAGAAAGAATCAATCAAACGATACTTACCTTCTTTTTACGTAAGCTAGTTGAAATTGAGGTTTTGTAGGTTAGGAGGACGCAATACCACCTTAATTACAAACGGTTTCCGTAAGTTTCCACGTGAAATTCGAAATACGTAAAATTCCCTCGTCCCCGTAAACCTAGCGCTAAATGCGCAGTATTATAGGTTATGTAAGGCAGTTCTTCGCTATCGTTAATTCCCACCTAAACAATATCGTCATTCATCGCATAGTGAGCGATTTAACACTAGAACTACCGATCTTTAATGGGTACCTAACTATAACGTGCACAGATTATAGTAATTTCAACGTTACGATGAATATGAGTGAATATATTGATTACAGTTCTTTCTTAATACGAGTTGATACCAATTTTATTCTTAAAGCAGGTGTATGTGTCCGGTGATTGCAAAAAGGAAAATTCTGGGACCAGTCATTTTCACTGGGTTGGTAGTTCTAGTGTTAAACGTGTTGACATGTTTGAAATGATTTCAGTGGAATAATTTTTAGTGATACGACCCCACTCTTCTTTTAACCTTACCGGGGTGGTCCGAATATTGCGATCTAAATAAGTCCCATAAATCGAATTTAAGCCTGGTGACTGTGTTGGTAATTCATCTTGACTGGGTTGCTAGATCTAGTGTTAATTCAGTGGAATCGGGAACTATATTATTAATCAGCCGGATTGGAATTAAAAGTTTCCTCGGGCGAAGCCCTCGTGACTAGGTGGCGCCACGGTCGTTCGAAAAATGAAGCTTTTAAAGTGGCCGGAACAGAAAACAAACGGCGACGTTTGACGAGACCCTCTCGATAAATAAATCGAATTGCTGCATCGTGCGCATCCAGCAAAAAGTTCGCTGGTGGCGCCGTTAAATCAATAGCCCGATTGTGATTGTATAAAAGCGACTCGTCAGTCTACATTCATTACAACAAAACGTTCCTAGTCGGTTCCATTCCTCCCCACCTCTCTCGCTCACTTCACCTGGCAATTACGAGTCTGTTTTTTCGAAGTAACAAAATGGCGGCTGTTAATTATGCGGCGAACGTTGCTGCGAACGTCAGAAAGTTTCGCTCGTCGGTGCTTCGATGAGTGATTCAACGGATCGAAATCAATCACGACGAGTTCGAGCAGGAGAACAAATGATAATAATCAACGCCCGGAGATAATATTTATTGCTCGTTTACCAAATCTCATTTGTCGCGTTTGCATCATTTTCCATTGGCACCCAAATATTTGCTTCCAATTTGCAAGCACATTGTAATGCGCGCGCATGTATGTGTGTATGGTTTAACATAGCAGTGTGGATTTTTCCTCTTGAGGATGTAAAATCGTTGTAAAAGTTGAAAAATATATTCCATTTGTATATTTATTATTGTAGGTCCTGTGATGCCAGAATTTTTAATATTTGGATGACTTCGCCCTTTTAATAGTTGGGTACTTCTTTGGGTAACTAACTATGAGGCAAATGATTAATAATTTGAATAATACTTATGTGTAGAATATACAAAGTGAATCGTGTAAAGGATAAACTATATAAAACGTTTTTGTCACAATTACTCAGAATATGGACATAAATAATTTTCCCTTGTTTTTCTGTATATATTGGGTGTCCCAAAATTCACGCAACAAGTAGTTTTGATAGAAAAGATAAGTTTTTAATTAAAAGGTGTAAATATTGCTGAACAATGAAGACGAGTTGTTTTTCCGTTTAGTCTCCATTTTTAATAACCTTGAACTGTCAACTGTCACGTTTTTTTTTCTTTTTTGGTTGACAATACTTTACACCACAAGTGGCGCCAAATTTAAATCTTGCATGAATTTTGGGACAACCTGTATGTATATGTAATTAAAACACTGGGGCAAGATATTTAGAATACAACAAATGTTTGAGACAGGTTCCTTGAAACTTAATATTTCCCTTCTCTGTCTTCAGTCTTTCTTATGAAATTATTTTGTTCAGAGTTCGACATGGTATTTATTCACTTGTAAACAGTCGTCTGTGCCATTTGATTCCTTAAAAAAATTTGTAGAGAAACTTTGAGCTTTAAAAACTGAAGTAATAATTAATTTACGTCTTATTTATTAAAAAAAAAATTCTGTTTATGTATCTAGAAATTCCAAAAAATCAACTTTTAACACTATATACTAAAGTCAACCTATATATAGTAAGAATTTAAATTAAAATTGAATATATTCCAAATTTGATACAAGCAAGTGCTAATTTAGTACTTTTGTTTGTTTCTTTAATTATAGTTGTATATTGTTAAACAAAATACATTCCTTGCATGACGTTCTTTTAAGAAGACTCATATGTAAGTCACATCAACTCGTATTACTTCTGAAACGACCAGTTCTGAAACAGAAATATATTTCTAAGAAAATTTGATCACCTTTTGAAACTATATAGAATATTTCAAGTTTTTAAATTGTTGCAATTGAAAATTTGTGCATCATTGAAGGTAATCACCAAATTTAATTATCATTAAGGTCTTGTAATTTTTAATCTCATCACTATCTCATTTTTTGATTTAACAAATAATTTAAAAAATGAAAAAATGTAAAGAGGTAAATTAAAAACTTTTTTGAAGATATCAAAAGGAACTGTAGGTGACTTAGAAGAATGCAGTATGATCATGCAAATTTGCGGCCATTAATAAATAGCAGAAAACACTATTAAACTTCTAAAATAACTAATATTTAGCACAAAAGTAATTTTGGAATAATTAAAAAAACTTTTAATTATGCTATTTTGCTACTTCATTCCCCCAAATATGTTTTCATACTCAACTGTGGTAGTTATTTAACACACTCACAATTTTGGATCATATATACATTCATGTGTCTCTATTTATAAACTTAGTACCATACATAATGATACTTATAATATAAATGATTTTTCATATTGTAACACAAGAATTAAGTACTTCATTTAAAGAACATAATTATAATATTTTAAAGAATTGAAATATAATTTAATATTTAATTTTACAATAATAATCTTAATACCTTCTTAAACATTGTACAATTTCTGCATAAAGTATCATTCTTGCAATGCATATGTCTGACAATTAAATATTTCATTTGAAAAACATAATTATAATATTTTAAAGAATTTAAATATAATTTAATATTTAATTTAATAATAACAATTGTAATACCTTCTTAAATATTATACAATTTCTGTATAAAGTATCATTCTTGCAATGCATATGTTAGAAATTATACCTTACACCCTGTGGAATAGTTTTACGCGCATCCATAACAATTCCGTAATCCTTTCCCGATCCACTCGATGAATTTTATAAATCCATAAATAAAACCGTTGCGATACGTTGTATAAAACTGTTGAAAATAAAGCATACGTCATCATCAATATTTCACACGCCATCTGATGCAGAATACATTAAAACATTAACCTATAAAAACTTACCGCTGTATATAAAGCACTTTAACAATCTCATCAACACGACATCATATCAGAGGATAAAGCAAAATGTTTGACAATATCTTCACTGTCCTACTTTCATAGCGCTCGACGTATTCGCCCATAATTCTGTTCGCCATAGGAAACCTTGTTACCGGTAGCAAACATTATAATTAAAAGTGCTAGCAGCCTGGCCGGTTATCGCGTTGAAACCACGGCGAAAGCAACGTGGAAGCATCCGCTTTGCTTTCCATAATAACGAAATTATTGCAGCCCGTCAACTACAGGGGGAACCGCAGCGCCGCCCCGCGTCGCGATTATCAGTTAAACAAAGGTCCACTTCTCGTTCCTATTTATATTTATAAGCTTATCCCTCGTTCCGAATTCCAGTAGTCTTTTATACGTCTCCCGACACGCTGTCCAGATTTGAAATTGTCTCATCGCATTTTCATTAACAAACGGGAAAATGAAGAAGGCGAAAGCAGAAACAAACAGAAAAAAACAGAATTCCGCGTGCGATGAAAAAAAGCAAGGAAAATTGGAAAAGGAGAAACGCGAAACGGCGGAACAAAATCGACGAGCAGAACGAAACGCGGTAGTGGAAACCAGCGGGACAAAGAAGATGAAGGCGACACGAGTGGAGTTTTTTCGGTGACAGAAGGTAAACAGCTAACGCGTCAACTCGCGCCGTCGGTAATAATTACAGAGTACCGGTAAGCCGTGGTATTAGCCGGTCTCGCCCTCGTTGAATACTATACCAACGGAGTTTCGACAAATGATCTCGGACCACGATCCTTACTTGACCGGCGGTTTTGCCCTTTTCAATTTCGTCGTCGGACCCTTCTCGAATCCGATACGTCG
>NW_016910162.1:356497-396869 GCF_001483705.2 Eufriesea mexicana
TCGTGTAGTAATTTGCGCGTCTCTCCAATGCTTCCCGGGCTAGTTTTTTCGGTTGTTTTCCGCCTCTTTTTCCTTCCTATTCCCACGCACACGTGCAAAGCACGGCGTGCACGCGTAGACGCGTGCAAATGGAATGGGAGGGGCCGGAGGCAAAACTCCGGAAAATTGAAATTAATGAATAACCGGCCTCCCTCCAGCCCTGTTTGCTCCCCGTCGGAACTTTCCTACGCTTCGCAACGCGGGAACCGGTGGAAAACCGTCGTGGAACAAAGGGGAATGCGGCTGTGATGGAAACGACGATATAACGATGACACGGGCCGTGGGTGGGGGAAAAGGGCGGGAGCGTAGGGAAGCATGGCTCCTTCCCTCTTTCTTCTTGCCATTCTTCTTGTCCTTCGGGGACTTGGCGACCTCTTTCGTATCCTGTTACAGGCGACAAATGCTTTTTTAATGAGTTCCCCCGCAAAGGGATTTTGGTCTGTGATGAATTATGCAGGCCGCGTGTCACGATCGAGAGACGGTGGGAAGGGTTACAAATTGTTTAGGAATCTCTTTGGTGTCTGCGCGCATCAGCTTTAATACCACGGTACTGTATCTGTTAATTTACAGTCGACAGATCCTTGCGAGAAGGCCAGGGCACTCGCGGTATCGAGGTCGGCGCTGTACTGTCGCAACCTTGTGCAGGAGGGCACCTTCGGGCGCGTTTACAAAGGCTCCTTGGAATTGGCCGGCCGTGAGCAGGAAGTCATCATAAAGACAGTCACAGGTATTGATACAACATTCTATAAATATTGCGTTGCAGAGCGCGTGATGATGGATTTCTGAAACGATGACTGGCCATTTGGAAACTCGTTCATGGTACCCATTATGATGTCTCGTTATTGGACTATGGACAAAAATTAAATTTAAAGTCACTTCTTTTTAAGCAGGATAATTAATATCATAATTACAATTTACATGTTATTAGATATTATTATTATTATTATTATTATTATTATTATTATTATTATTATTGTTGTTATTATTATATTCACCAAATATTTTTTGTTTCAAAATGTGCAATTATCTTATTGTTAGTCACAATATAAAACTGTTTTTCTAAAATCTCTAATATGTAGTAATAGTAATGATATATTAAAATACCAAATATTACTAATTGAATTTATGGTTACATATGTTCACGTATAATTTACAATAATTATTATAAAGAAGAAGTATTCAAAACTAAAAGTATAATATTAATTAGTCTTTCAACTGTATTCAAATTTCATCCCACAAACTCTGTTAAGCTAAGCTAGCAACATGTGGTAAAGTAGAGAATTACATACCTGTTGCTGGTTCATAAGGTAAAACAGATAATTATATTTAAACAAAAACTATCACAAAACCGGTGTCGAATATTTATTGAAAAGCAACAAGGATATTTAAAAAATCAAACTTATTACATATTTTTTAAATACATTTTCAACGATATAACCTAAAATTTCGCAATAATTCGAAATTTTGTACGTACGAAATAAAGAAATTAATATGAAAATTAATGAAACGATGTTCATTGAGTAATAAAAGAAATTTGACATTTTAGAAGTGGCATCAGCGTACCAGGCCTCTTTGCTAGTGGTGGAGGGCTCGCAGCTGGCAGGATTAGTACATGCAAACATAGCTTCGCTCGCTGCGGCATGCCTGGATAGTTCTTGCCCACTATTGGCCTACACGAGCACGCCAGGCGAGCTAAATCTGAAGCTGTATCTTACCGACGGGAACCATCATCCCGTGACCAGGGACTTAGTGCACGTTGGCGCACAGGTTGCTAGAGCAGGGGCATTCTTACACGGCCGAGGGCTGCTGCACAGGTGACTGCGTCTATATGTCTCTATTCGGTAGAATCGATTAGAATGTTAACTGAATCGCTGTCACAGAAAGTGACTAAGATACACAAATGCCATTCGTTGCGAGTGGGTGTATATTATGCAAAAAGTATGCAAAGCAGCTCTGCTTCCCAAGTGGAATTATAAAACAATGTTTTCACGTGAATGCGAAAATATACTTTTACTTAACGAATTGTACACCTTACAAACTGTAAAGAAAAGTAGAAATTGCACATATAATGATCTCATAATTTGTATGCAAATTATAATATTATTATAAATTGTACATAATGATATGCATTGTGTGCAATATTCATAGAAAATGTACTGTCTCAAAAAATTATTAAAAACAGAAGACACCTACTGTTGCTTTTTAAAAAATAAGATACTAGTATGAAAGAACATTCAGAAAAGAAAGTTGCATATATGAAATATAATGATCTTATAATTTGTATGTAAATTATAATATAATTATAAATTGTATATAATATGCATTGTGTACAATACTCATAGAAAGTGAACTATTTAAAAAATGATTAAGAAAAAAAAGCACCTATTATTATTTTTTAAGGAATAACTGAATATTAGTTTCCTTTCATTTTGAATTTATTAAAATGATTATATCAATTCATTACAATTCCTTTCCAAATTTCTTGTATCGTATAATATTTTCTTAAAGAAATTGTAATTTCTCTTATCATCTTATTCTATTAATATAATATGCACCAATAACAAAACTTAAACTGGTATGAGAAAAAAAAAATAAAGAAAGTAAATAAACGGTATAAATGGTAAAGAAAAAATATTAGGTAATATATAATTAGGTATTATATACCTATAGGTACTATATACCTATTAATTAGGTATTATATAATTATATATATAATTAACAGGTGCAGATATAAATAAAAAAATAAGTAAAAATCAAAGTTAATTTAATTGAATTTTTCTAGTAAATTCAAAAATAAAATCTCAGAAGATTTGAGCAAATTGATAGATTATGTTAATATCTAAATTAAATTTTTGATCAAGTATTTAATTGATCTTATGTTTTCAGGGATATCGCTGCCAGAAACTGCTTGATCGAGCCAAGCAGTCTTCGCGTGCGATTAGCTGATACTGCTTTGGCGCGAGATCTCTTCCCTCAGGATTACCATTGTCTCGGTGATAACGAGAATAGACCCATTCGTTGGATGGCCTTGGAGACCCTCCAGCACAATCAGTATAGCACGGCGACGGACGTGGTACGACCATAATTCGTATAGAGAATGCCACTAAACTTTTGAAGCATTGTCATTTGCTGAAGATAATGGGCGATTGAATTTTTAAATGCAACGTTGAAACGAACGAGAACAATATGTACTAGTGAGCTACTTCTTGTTTTAATGTATTCTCAGGTGATACATAGTTTAGGGAGACTAATCAATGGTGTGTAGAATGTAAGATATATAGCCCATTGTCTTTAAGTATTTCACTGTTAAAATTTTAATCATTAAGATGTAACAAATATCAGGTTTTCAATGAAGTATATAAAATTGTTTAATAACCTACAAACCATTTGAATTATTAACAAAATTTATTTAATACATTTAACAACAAATATAATTACAATAATGAAAAATATACATATATATATATATTGCCAGTTAATATATAAATACTATTTGATAAACAGTATTTATATTAAAAGGAGTTTTAGCAGTATCCATATTGAACAACACAATATTTGGCAATACTCGAAATTATAGCAATTTTTTCTTTTTTTTTATATATATATATAAAAAAGAGTCAAAAATATTTTAAGTCCAATAATTGAATTTTTAAAAAAAGAAATAACGTTTAAAGTAAAAAGAATAATTTTCTTTTTAATGAAAAGCGGCTTTATGACTGTGGCTCAGCATTATGTATACTTCATTGAAAATATATGCACAGTGTACGTTGCAACTTTTGTTAGAATGTTATCATACTGATACATAAAATATCAAAGTAGTTAATGCAACAAAATTTATCATTTGGAGCTGACATTATCGAAAGTCATTTTAAATTAAAAAAAGCTTTTATATATGAATGAATATGTATATAAGCAAAATTGTTAAACATTAACGATAGAAACATATTTCATTCCTTTTTTCCTTTTCTTTTTAAGATCGTCGCATACAAATTTTTATATTTAATATTTAAATATGCATTAAATATTTGTTTAAATCGCGCAAAATGAATTCTCGACCGATTCAGTCAGAGTGCAATCTTTCGGCTGAATTTATATTACATTCCTTATTTACATAACTATTACTGACACTGAAAATGTAAAATTTGCAATTTCCATTTATTTCCATTCCGAAAGTTCATCATACGTGTTGCAATAATTCCTATTTCCGTATAAAATATCTGTATAAAATATATAAAATGTCCTATGCGAATTAATTTCTCAAAAATTTTAAACTTTTGGAACATAACAATGTGTTGTAACTATTATTAAAATTTTCAAATAAAAATCATATTTTGCTAGAAAAGAAATCGTGTAGAAAATACTTTCTTCCGAAAGACACTATTTGTATTTGAAAGACGACATAATCTAATTTATGCAATGTAATCATTATGTAATCATTTATGTAATCAAAGTACATTTAAATTATCTACGTTTAAACTAATGAAATTTTACATACACGCTTTACATATGTAAATTATTATAAACATGTTTTTCAAAAATTTCTAATTATATACACGCTCACATCTGAGTATTACAAATGCATGCATTGTTACTGCTCCAACTGAAAACGAAGTTAATAATATCTTCATTATACGAGTTGCCCTATGATTGTGATCGCTTCGAATATTTTCGTTATTTTTAGAAATATGAAGAAATTTTATATTCGTGGACGAAGCTATAACATGTCAATTATAACCTAATCTAATCATTGATATATTGCATTGTAGATGAAGAACTTTTGATGATTTTAAGATCGCCTTATTTTTTTTTTTTAAATGGCATATAATACGTTTTCGTTTCCAACAGAATAACGAATATGTAATCCATTTCTGTAAATTATACTATAAAATAATTGGGCAATAAATAAGGAAATATTCAAAGTAACATTGTACTTTTGTATTGATACAACATTAATAGAAATTAATAAAATACAATATGCTTTTCTATTTCTTTATTTATTCTAATAAAAATGAAAGGATTTAACTTATTATTTAAAAAAAAAAGTGAAGGCAATCTTAAAATCTGTGACAATGTCAGTGAAAAAAAGATTGTTAGAATGTTGACATTCTTCATACCATACAACGTTTATAGATAAAGTTCTTCTATATCTCTAAAAATAACTTTAAATGTTAATAGATGACCAAAGTTATCGGGTCACTGTATATATTATTATATAGAAAGGTCCAATATAATGATATGCAACAATATAAAATAGCAAAGAGGTGTGTAAAGGACAAGCTGCAGCTAGATGTCACTAGTTAATCTAATTTCAAATTCTTGATATCTCAATGTGAACAGGTTAATAAATGAGAACTGTATATAATTTTAATTCATTGTGGCTACACTTCGTCTATAGATAAATATTTTGTAATACTTTAACAATTACCTAATCTGATGTTTCTTAACGTTCATGGCCTAGCTGTGGATTTCATGATGTGCTCACTAGCGTCGGTCTAAAATAAAATGTACCCACTAAGAGGTTAAGTAAACTGATAGAAAAATTCCATTTTCCTTAACATTGATTTAATTCACAAATAAACAAACCATAAAGGTTAAACAATCTATGTGGGTCCAAAGCTATTTCAAAAATTTCAGTTACATAAAAAAAAAAGGAGCAAAGTATATTTGCCAAGAAATGTACTTTTCCATTTTCATACCGATATTCAGATTTCTATCACGTATCATGAATATTCAAAACATATTTATATTTTGCATGAAATAATTTTCTTCTAACCTCAAAAATTTTTCATAACCTATAACATTCTTGCTTCGTATTCGACAACTACGATTTTACGAGTATAATTTATACTGCGAGCGATACCAATGTAAATCAATACGACGATTCACATTTGTTTGACAATACAATTATTTTATTCTTTTCCTTTTTTCCTCAGTGGTCGTTTGGGGTGTTCCTGTGGGAACTGGCAACGATGGGTCAGCAACCGTACGTCGAGGTGGATCCGTTCGAAATGATGGCGTGTCTTCGAGATGGTTATCGACTGGTCCAACCGAGACCATGCCCGGACGAACTCTTCGCCGTGATGGCCGTTTGTTGGCTAGGCCTTTCCAGAGATCGGCCGACCATGCCCCAACTTCTCGCCTATCTGCAAGACTTTCACGACGCCCTCGGCGGTTTCATCTAAAATATTCATACTCGAACGTTTCACGATGTTCCTTGAAACACATGCACATTTCGGAATGATACGTTCGAATCACGTCGCGGAACCTTTTCGTTGACGTCTCTCGCGAGAGTTTCGAACACGAGCAAGAGGATTCAACGTGAGCAGGAATCGAAACGAAGACTCGTCGCGCAAGACACACGGGATGAACATATAACCGGACGAGAAACGACGAATTTTTGAAAGTAACGAATACGCACGGAAAAGTATGTCTTTGGGAAAAGAAAAAAAGAAAAAAAGGAAAAAAAAAAGCGAGAATCGAAAGTGGAAATGAAATTGTACGGAATTGAAAATCACTGCCCATTTGCGATTATTGATTGTCAGCGACGGCACTCGACATTCCCACTAGAGCGTATCAGCAGGCCGCATTGTTTTCGAAATTCCGTTCGAGGCACACCCGGAAAATCAAAACAAGCGACGGTTGACCAAGCTGCAGTGCGATTCCGCGGATGATTATTATTCGATTTCTGAACAAACGAGCGAACTGCTGCCTGATCGCCGTTGAAAAGATCGACGCGGATACATCCGTCCATAGCAGATAAAAAGAAAATTTGAAGCGCACAGGATTTTCATAGCGCGACAAACAGACGCGGCAGAAAGCGCAAAATGAAAAACGTGGCGCCTGTGAACCCGCAACCTGCTCGTGCACTTAACACCATTGGTTTACAAGCGTGCCTTCGTTAACGTGTCTTTTACTTCGCTATTCCACTCCAAATTCTACGATATTGCATGATATTTACATGAATGAATTGCGTATATGTCAATTAGATCATTTTAGAAGTTTCTACGTAGTTTTTTATGTTCTCTTTTTCATTATGTATGCAGATATGTTGTTTTCCATAAGAACATATAATACGTAATCTTTTTGTATACATTTGGGATACGACTACAAATTTTCGGTTGACGGGACAAGTAATTCCGTATTAAGAATTGTGACATGAATGCTATACAATTATTTGGTAGATTGTGGTTGTGAAATATTTTACATGTTTATCTTTTTCTTGCGACATTTTTCTTATTTACTCATATCAGTCTAGCATAGAATTTGTCAAAATTGAAATTAGTTACTTGCGACTATGTATTGTAATTTCAAGTATAGAGTAGACTTGTGGGTACTGTATGATTTGAACAAGAACAGTTGCATCGCCCTGTGTCAAATGGGAAAACAATCTAACCTCTAAACATTTTTCTTTTTTTTTTTTTTTTTTTTCAATACCTAAAGCAAATAGATTTGTATTTGAAGGTCATGTTGTATACATGGCGGGGTAAAAGCAAAATTATTTATTAAAAATTCTTTACACGGAATGAAACTGTCATAGCAGATCATTATACGAGCCAACTATGCAGTTTAATATCGCTCTAACCTGTTTTAATTACGCGATAACGCTAGATTACGTATCGCAAAATGCACTCCTGGAAAATTAAAAGAATTATAAGAAATTTTATGACACGCTCCATATTCCTCTAATACAGTTTAATTAATTATTATTTAGTTACTTAATTAGAAATTCAAATAATTTTCTACATAGAAGAGATTCATCTATATGGAGCAAATAAAAATTGCACTAGTTATGCTTTTTAATTAGAAATTTATAAAAATTTCCAAGTTTAATTAATAAAATCATGGTTAGCAGTGATTGAGAATAGGAAAAATTATGTTGACCATAAAGCTTATTATTTTACACGCAATAAATAAAATTCATGGAAAAATACGCACTTCTGAAATGATCTGATGTAACAAATTAAACTGATCAAGCAATACTTTCAACTTGAAATAACAAATTTCGTGAAACTTCAACAGTCTTGTCGCTTTACACGAATATCTGAGCGGTGCATCAAAAAATTCTACAATCAAAATACGTATTTGATCAAAATATAAAAGTGCTTTCAACAAGATTGAAAACTGCCAGACGATTATTTTTTTAAACAATCTTATTGAATCTTATGCAACATTTGCAAACACTTTTACTCTCGTCAATATTTGGATTATACGGTTCCATTCGTAAAATTGTACGAACAATTTCGAGGCAAGGCATATAAAGCTTTGCATTCTTCTCAAATGTCTTTTCACAGGTACATTCGCGATATCAATGATGGTGTAACATTACGGTATTATATTACATAAAAACGTACTTTTAATATCGAATAAGAAAAAGCAGTAGATAGAACCACAACTCGGACGAGTTAAGTGGAATCGCCCCGTTGTACATTTGTATTTACTTCTATGGTATTAGTTAACCTGCAAAATATTTGCTTCCAACGATTTTATAAATAATGCATCGAGCTCGAAAAGGGGAAAGTTTGCAGCAAGAAGGGAGATAGAGCACCGACAAGCATAGGTTGCCTCTTGTTAACGCATTTTCCGGAAAATTATTCGAATTATTAAAACTTTCGCAAACGCGTGAACATTTAAAAACAATTTCACCCAGAATTCCTGAACATAACCTCGTGAATACATTTCCTCTCGAACGATATAGAGCTAATACGATTAATTCGATAAAAGTCGAAACAGAATCGATATCGCGAGTGTATATCGCGAGAAGCTTGACACATTGAGATGAACCAATCCGAGCACAGATGTCGCACTGTGTAAACTCCAACAAATCTCGTCACGCCAAAAATTGTGAACTAATAAGCGATTTGCTTCGTCGGGTGGACATTCGTACGTACGTACGAGCATCGTATCGATATCGATGACGTCATCGATTCTTTCTAGAGAACGTTCGCGTAGTGTACGCAAAATCACGATTGTTTAATCGTTATTTGCGAAGTATCGCGATCGCGAAACTTTCATATAATCGTAACCGGAACGACAGAGAGAGCAAATGCAAAGCTCGGGACACATAGGAATCTAATTGTCGTGTCTGACCTTCGGTAGGCATATACCGTTGCGTAAATGGGCGGTCGAACTATACGTACTTGTAGTTATGTACCTATTAGCCACACCGCGCAAGTCACTTCAAATATCTACGTCTCGCGTCAGATTGCACGAATTATGCGGGATGTCAAGCAAGTCGCGATGTCGTGGTTTTTGCCGAGCATTTAACTCTTTGCGGTCCCGCGTTTCTTCCTGTTGCCCATCCAGCTCGTTCTATTAATCGAAACGGACACTTGTCGCTGCTTACCTCCTGATATTTTTCCTACGGTTTTACAATTTGACACGCGTGCGTCCAACTTCGTGACAAGTGTACCGTAAATCGTGGTGAAATATCGTTACGTTTAACGGTAAATTAAATTAGGAGAATTGTGTCTTGCTGCTCGATCTAATATCGACGTGATCGGTAAACGACACGTAACGTGTTATTGAATCGAGATGGAAAATCGTCAAGAATCATTCAAAACTGGTGTTCGAGTGTACGTATACCTTACGTATATGTCATGTTATAAGCGACACTCTCCTACTGCATCTTTAAACGTAAGATATTTCGACATAGCTCAATACGATATTTTTTGTAGAAGAGATATTTATGAAAATATTTATTCCAATCTTTTTTCTAGTCTTTTCTAGTCTAATTTTTGAACAGTGCTTTATTTTGAATCGTACTTTATTTTTTAAGCATGTACATCGTTCAATGTTCCATTCGGAAGGAACAATTTGCATTTGATGTTTATATAAAGTGATAGCGTTTAATTTCCTATTTAGCTGACGTAAGCAAGAAAAAAGTGATGTTCGATTGGCTGTATAGGGAAGAGGAAAGTTGTTGGATTTCTTGAAAACTGTTAGAGCAACGATGATCGCGGCGGAAAATTGATAAAAAGACGCGAGATGGCGTAACACACATGTTTAAATGTACTCGATGTGTAAATGTCGCATGTTCCTGACTACGACCATTAACTTTATCGCACTCTCTCTTTCTCGTCCCTTTCTCCCAACCCCTTTTTCGACTATTACCTTTCGAAGCATGATAAAAAGCTGAATCTACGATCCCACTTTGTAACTATTGCTACGAGCATTTCACTACTACTAATTAATATTACTATTTAAAATAACTATCGCTCGCCACTATTTATTACGACGTCCTAAAGTCGATTTATTTCACGAAATCGTCGTCACTATGATGTGTATCCGGTAATCGTAACTCCTTCAATGTCTTTCTTTTATTAATGGAGGAACAGGGTAGGCTAGCGCTGCACACTTTTTTCGCTATCTCTGTACAATGAAAAAAAAAAAAAGCCTCGTGTCTCCACGTCAGTGTCGCCCTCTTTTCCCTATTTCCACGAGGGTTCTCGAAGAGGATACCGGCGGAGCTGTGGTCGAAACGCCCTCCATTCGATTCCGCCTCCCCCTAAACGCAACCAAAGACCTCATCATGAGACAGTTCCAGTCACTGTAAATATCTCTAGCGAATAATAGTGGTGCGCCGAGTGAGTTGATTTGTGCAGATTCTATTATTTCCTACGACGATTTACGGCATTATTTTTCAACGGAAAGTGAAATATACGTGTTAAAAAAAAATTCCAATGTGTTGTCTTTTCCATCCTGCACCTTCGTCGTTATATATATTCATCTATTCATAAGTCAGTGCATAGTGTATTATTTTTTTTTAAATTTAATATAAATTTTTCTGTATTTATTTGTATTTTGTATTATCTTTTTTCAAATTTGATGTGAATTTTTTTTGTAATTCAATATGTATAAAACTTTGTATAGGATATTAGTTGTCATAATAAATTAAATATAAAAATAAACTAATTAAAATAGGGGAATAAAGTAGGGAAAAAAACAGTTTGCAGACCTATGTTGCATTCAATGAAGCTTACTGGTTGCCATAAATCCCTAAATATTAAAAACTCTTTTCTTTGACAGTCTATGTTTTATTTATTTCATGACAATGGATAAGATACAATATGCATCTGCATATATCTACATTTAAAAATGAAACTTCTTGCAACAAGTTTTTAAATATCATTACCTACCAATTTCTTATGATCAGAGTAATATCAAAATACTATTAAACAATATAAAATTTAATTTGTTAATTATAATTTAAATTATCAGTATTGATTAAATAATATTAAGATAAGAAAAGGTAACGTGCTAATACTTCTTGTATCTAGCACTGCAGGAAACCCATTAAGGAACCTCACAAAAATATGCTAGAGATTGACAGAGACGTCAACAGAGTGAAGAATGAATGATACACATATCTGACGGCGACTAAAAAAAGTGTGGTCACACAGATCCGTGCGTTGATCGGTGTTCTCCAAAGAGCGTGAAGGTACCATACGGGCTGCTGGTTGGTAGGAGACCCTTTCTAAAATCGCGGGAGCCGACCGGAAACGGTACGAAGGCCCCGAAAGAGAAACCCAAGAGAGGGACAGTGAACCGGTGGGGGAGAAAGAAAAAAGACGGCACGAGAAACACGAAGGAGAAAGAGGAGGGCCAGAGTAAAATGTGGAGGGGTACGCACTATTTCCTAATCCAAGCGAGAGAGAAGCGAGAGAGCCGACCAACCGACCAACGAAAATGAAAGTGACGGAGAAAGTTGGGGCATTGTTACGGAGCGTAAGCCCAGCGTGTGACGATGTTATGCCTCGGCTCTGAAATCGTTGGATTTCGATTCGCGTGGGCACTCGGGTCTATGTCTCTGCCTATGTCGTTCACGAACCACGTGCACGAACGAACACGCTTATCTGCCGATTTATCCACCACTTATCTCGTGTTGGTCGATTTTCGCGTAAGGGCGCGCTTCAAGGACGCCTAACGTTGGAGATTTCTAAATTATCGACTACCACTATTTACTGTCTCGTTGCGAAATCCGTTGCCTCGTGTTAGAAGAAATTCTGTCGCTAAGTAGAAATTTGTCTCCATTTCTAACCTCTCGTTCGATTTTGCGCTGTTTCTTTCTGATTCTTTGCGTCCAGCGTTTTGTAACGTTCGTATTACATTTTAGACGTGGAGTTCATCTGAAACTGTCAGCATCTACCGTGTTATATTTTTATGCTTATTTTTATGTGTCTTGAAAATAAATACATTTCCTTGAAACTCGATACTACGGGACAGGAGCTTATGTAGAATAACCTAGAAAAATATTGCAGGAAAGTAACTTTTGTATTTTTTCATTCGTCACTAACATACGACTCTTTATTTCTCCCTTTTTCCAGATCTTCTCGGTGAAGCAGTCGTTCAACAAAATATAATTGCACGGTAAATTTTAAAAACGTCATTTCGAGATCTTACGCTGGAAAAATTTGAAAGGTGTATTTACATGTTGCACGAAAATTTCGGTTGCAGCAAATAATCTTATGAATTATTAACCGTCTTTTATGTCGAGGCTATCGTTACCAAAAACGTCTTACGAATATTTGGCAGGGTGAAAGCCCCACGAGGCCCCCCCACCATTTGCTAGTTACGCCATTCACTATGGATCATTGGTATTGCGATATCTCGAAACTTTCTCTTTGAGTTAATAAATCGTAATAGATTATTAACCGCTATTGTACCGAAGAAAACTTTCTATGTAACAATTGATTACTTCGTATTACCACAGTTGAATAATTTCTAAGGATTATCGTTGTGACGAATGTTATGTAACCTTGCCAAGTTTCAGATCCAAGAATTGTTCTTCCTTCCGGGCAGGAAATATTTTACAGCTAAATTTATATCTTGACGTATTTTTAATTATCTATAACGAATTTCACAAAATCATGTAGAATTTCTTTACAACATTGTTTAACTGGTTGTAGCACCATATGATATTAAAATCATTATATATACTCACCATTGATTTTAAAATTTCATTTTATTCTATTCTTCTATTATTGTATTATACTAATTGTTATCCTATTATTCCTCACCTTATTATATTTCTTTTACTATATTATTAGTCAATATATCGTTATACTGAAACCAAATGATCATTTCATTTTAATTACTCGTAACCAGATTTCAGATTAGCCTGAAACACTGTAATCAATCATAACCTTTTCCTTTCACATGCAAATAGAATTCTGGGTACAGAGGGTTTCTAACCTAAAACGAGACCAAACATTCAGCTGGTTAAAAATTTCGATTACAATGGTAAATTCGTATTCCAATAAATCTTACTCGCTTGTACACGCTCCCATTACCCAAATCATCATTTGTTCGACGGGATCAGACACGGTTCACTGGGTCGGGCTAAATACAATCTCTGTAGCATTTCTGAATAAACAAACATACAAAAACGACGCGCGAAAGCAATGTTACAGAAGTACGCGGTTAAGGTGCTGGACAGGACGGAAACGCGGGCAATAAAACGAAGAAACGTTCCGTAGGTAACTCAACGAGAAACTCTATTATAATTTTTTCCTTCCAAGAAGTGGTAACAAAGTAGAAAAGTTTCTTTGCTCGTTACCTAATTTCCGTTTTTACCGACGTCGCGATCGCCACGGCGACAAGGTTATCATATAGTCCACTACAATGAAGCTGGCTTCGAAAACGAGAGGAACAGAAATACATGCACGTACCGACGCGTTAGTGCGCGCACGACGTTAAAAGACTTCTGACATAAGAGGCGCCCGACGAAAGCGCGACGTTACGCAATTCGAGCACGGGACATTCGTCCTCGTGTCGGACGAGTAGGGAACGAATTGCCGACAGTTATGGAAAAAAGATGGAAATCGTGCAACAAGCTAATTACATTGTTTTGCGAGCAGACGAAACGTTGCTTTCCAGCTGTATTCGCTATTTGCGATTCTTGTTCGAAAAACGAAGATTCTTGATTCTGTGAATATACACTGGGATTCCGAAGTATTTAATCAGTTTCGATTTCGATTAAATATTATGTCGTTCTTGATTTACATATATCATGTGTAATATGTGAGTCATACATTCGTAAATCTTTTGCTATCGTATGGTTACCATTTATGGAAAATACTCATGAAAAGCATTTGAATATCGTTTAAAGTGAATCTTTGAAATATTTATTACTCTAAAAGATAGAAGATGAAAATAACTGATTAATGTACTAAGATATGTATTTCAAGATAGAGTTATTGACATAAGAAACGAAAGTATGATTTTTATATTTTTGTGAAGTTCTTTGTATAAGAATCATTTAATTTTGGAGATATTTTACTATTTAGGTTATGTAAAGAGGCAATTTTGACGAAATTGTTAATCCTTCGAATAAGGTAATATTCCAATTCTAACCTCACTCACGTTCAAAGCCAATGCGTGAAGTTCATTATGTACAAATTAAATTTGGACTTAATTGTACTTTCTTTGTAACTGGAGTTTAAGATATACAAGGTACTTACAATATTTATCATCGTAATAAATTATCGTTAACGATAAATAAAACTCCGTTTTAACTTAATGAGTATTTTATGTAAAATATTGTTGCATGTTTATAATTTATGCATTTATGAATTTCAATAATTTTTAAGTGGACAATTTAGCAATTAACATTTTTGTTTTTCTTTTTATGCATATTCCTTACACAAGCTAATGCGTTCTACTAAATTTTTCAATCAACTTTTCTAATTACAGGTTCCTTGTAAAAATGGAGTGTTACCGCCGGCAGTAATTATTATTTTTAAGCGACGATTTTCTCTGGCCTTGTATTCGAAATTAGAGTATTAGTTGCAAGCGCGTTAAAATATTGCACTTTGTCATACCGTTCCAACAGATAACATTTTTTAACGCAAATGGCCTTCCAAAAGACATGATAAAAAGAAAATAAATAATGGTCTCCCAGCTCAAAATTGGTCACGCAGAATTAGTCACTCTTGCTTAATTTCAAAAAATAAACTTCCACTTTGCGATGAATGCGACGATAAAATTAGCGTCACGTGTACAGGTATACAACAACAAACATTCAACTGCCCGTGAAAAATAGGAATTAAATTTCGAACTCAAGGACGACTGCTCAAATTGCGAGAACATTCGTCAATTACCATACTTCCTTGAAGAAATTAAACTGTTTAACCGATACGGTGCTTAACGTGCATGTCGCGAATAATTGAAGACCGCACATAAAAAAGAATGTAAATGATGCCTTTAAAAAAAAGACACATTTTTTCTTGTATAAAGATGACATGTACATAAATATTATAAAAATCAGATAAGTAAGATGAAAGTTTATATTCATTAAAATTTCAACATTGTAAGTAAATGATATAAAATGTATGTTATCTAACATGTTTTTTTAGAATAAGCTGAATGTATCAGCGAACAGCTGCCATTATTGTTTGCTGCTAGCTTGTTTCCATCTACAGTGAATATAAATACAATAGGTGGTCTGAGTGTAAGGGAACAAAAATGAAACAAGATATAAAGGAATGGAATGAAAAGGTAACAAAGGAATTAAGAATGATGAAAGGCTCAAACTACAAACATTTGAACAGAAAAATAAAATTGGATATTGTAGCTTTTCTAATTGAACTTCATCTTTTCTTATAACGAAAAACACTTTTCTGTTAATTGATAAAACTCTAAAATATTAATATAAAATTATTCATAATTACTGTAAAAATTGTAATATAAAATTTTTATTACTTGTTAGTAGGATTTTATTGTAAATATTGTGTTAAATAGTATGCAATATTATGATATGAAATTCTCTCTTATGTTAATTAATAACATAAGTTTATAATATTAAAATAAAAAATATTTCAAACATAAGGTATAAGTATAAAGAATAATTATTAGCATATCTTGTAAACCTACATAGTCTTTTTCTGCATCTGTTCTTTAATTTACTAGGAGCAAAATTTGAATGGTTAGTTTTCACTTAGAAATGTTTTGATCTCTGTAATACATCAGTCACTTGACATTCTGACATGAAAATCTTTCAGATGGACAATTTACTTCTATTTCTTGGAAGAAGTTTCTTAGAAAGCGATGATAGCTTTAAAAGCTGTCATAAGTCATTTCTCTGTCTACTTTCGTTTCCCTTCTCGTTGACTTATTGCATAAGTATATATATCCCATTCATAACTATTAAAACATCTGATGATTTTGTAGGATACGTGACAAGTGATGCAAATTATCGGAGAAATCAATTAAAACAAATTTAATAATTATTAATACAAATTTTGTATTTGTATAAAGTGATAATTTCAAATATGAACATCAAACTTGCTTGAAATATTAATCAATAATGCAAGAGATAAATCGAATTGTTTCAGGCGACATAGTTTATTAGCAAAAAGGAAACCCCAAGATTATATCAGTAAAGAAAATAATTCAAGAAAATACATATATGTACGATATTTGCAGTACAGTTATTACATATACGAAGCATGACGGCGCTAGTGTACTCAACGGAAAATCATCTTAAAGCTGTCACAGCAATAAAAGATGGATCAACATCATATAATAATCGACCAACATAAAACGCCTTCGAATACTTTTGTAACATATCGATGGTGCAATATGCAATTAAAATTAAGTATATCGGCAACATCGTTCTTTTATAAATGGAAGCATTTTATTACTTTCATCTATTTATTTGGCATTAAATTTGATATTTAATTTTGATTAATACACGGGATGCGCCACAAGTCTGTAATATACACTCATACACGAAGATATTCTTTTCATAATTAAAATATACCTATTAAATTGGTTTTTGAAACGATGTGATATATGAATAAGTAAAAAGAATGTTTTAAAATAATATTAGAAAAATTGAGATATAATTCACCGATATGTATAGTATTTACAGTATATTTATTCAAAATGTAACAAAAGTATTCGAATGTGATGTGTAAAGACAATGAAAATAAGAAACATCATTTAATTAAGTGAATTAATAGTTTCAGTGTACTATTAAGCCATCTATGGCTGCTACATCCCTAAGACGATTCTCCACTGAACTCACTAGCGCCACCATGGCTCGTAATTTCAAAAAATCTACTACAAAATCATACACATGTAAAGTCATATACAATTGAATTGTTAATACTATTTATTAATATAATTATCATCCAACACTTTAATTTAAGGTAGCATTTCATCGTTAAAAGCAGTAAATATAAACACTGGAATATTTTCATACACGAATGTACAAATATACAACTAAAAGATGTCGAATCTACTATATACGTACAATCGGTAAGAGTTTAATTACAATATTAAATAAAAATAAAAAAACTTCATAATCCAGGTTTTTAATGAAATGACAATTTTTCAAGGCATCATAGACCATTCTTCAATCATACTTCGAGTTACGCGATACGAGAAAGTCAGAGGATCAGCAGCAAGCACGAAGAGAGGATGGAGGAAAGAAGAACGTCGGTTTCTTGCAAAATAACGAGCAACGTGTCCGAGGTCGAGGACCATCCGTCGAATCTCTGACGAAACTCTTTGTTTCTCGCGTTTTCATTCGAAATAGCAATTATCGTGCTTTCCAGTTCGACCGGGTAAAACAATCGAGCCTCTCTAGCCACATAAACCAACGAGTATGAGACGACCGGTCCTTAATCGGACAAGGAAAAACTGGTTCCGCGAGCGAAGAACCGGAGATCGGAACTGCGATGAACAAACTCAGGAAAGGAATAATACGAACGGACGTTTTGTCGCCCTGATATCGAGAAAGGTTAAATCGAAATCGACGAGCTACCTTCCTTCCTTTCTGGCCGGAATATAAATTACGACCGCAATCCTGCTGCTACGAGCTTTAACTCGACAAATGACATTTACGATTGATGTTGTATACGATTCAAATTGCTACGAGAACTCGTTCATTTCAGTTTCAGATGGGACGATTCGAAGACAATTTTGCACGAAGATTAATAAGAACGAGTTGGATGGATTACAAATAGACACTGAAGGGATTAATTGTTGTGATAGGAAATATAATTAATAATAATGATTTAATAATAGTAATTGGAATAAATAAGCAAACTAAATTGACAAATTAATGATACATAGGAAGATTAGAAAGTACATTTTTATTGGAGTTTACTTCAAATTGGTGTAATTTCTCAAGTAGACATGGAGAGGAACTTCTTGTTATATAAGATCCCGTATTAGGTATAGTGATTAGGTGTTTTATTTGTCAGAAGTTTGGTATAGAAATTTGGAAACCAAGATGAAAATATTCAAAGGAAAGAAAATTTGAATTTTTTGTAATAAAAAATTAATATATCTGTAATACTACAAATTTTTAAAAGGGTATATGCATGTGAAAATTATACAAAAAAATTATCAAATTTTTAATATCACAATATCCTTGCAACAGAAGTGTAATATGTGAAAGCAAAATATTACTATAAAAAGAAATTTCTGTTTTTGACAATAAATAGTAGAAGTGATTTACAGAAAATTATTTTTCTGGAATTATTTTCTGAATTCGTCATTGTTGATAAAAAAAGATTATGCAAATTTCTCTTACCAAATCTTTTCCTGGTACACATCATGCATATTATGTACTATGTTAGCCGTAAATATTTATTTTGTATATTTCTTAAAATAGCTATGAGACACGTAAAGAGTATATACTTGAAGAGCCCCACTGATATGTAGAATTAAGAAAGAATGTACGAAAACTGATTTCTAAATATAAGCAAACAGATAACGATTATAACAACGTATAATTTGGATGTTACATAACTATATGCATATCTATACCTTTTAAGTTTTACTTTGCTCCACTTATCGAAGAACGATTGTATTTTATTACTATGCTATTATTCTGGCACCAAACTAACATTTTATAACTTTAGGTTAAACTGAAAAATCGAAATCAATTTTAATTTCCTTTTTCCTTATGACTAAATAACATTTTAACTATAAAGGATTAATTAACAAACAATAAATTATAATCAATTTTACATAGAATGCAATTATAGTAAATTAAAAACGAATGTAAACATTTCCATTTATTTAATTACATATATCTATTAAGTGATATTAATAATATATTTTAAAAACGTAAAAAATTTGGAGTATTGTATCATTGAATTAATTATAAAAATTTATAACATAACATAATTTTCAATATAAAATAAATAATTTCTAAAATGAGATTAATTGTTTTCAATCATAGAATATATTAGTAAAATATTGACAGAATGTCTGTACACCATTACAACAATGCAACAATAATAAACTTTTAGACTATAATAACCTTGTAATAACCTAAAGCGTTTTGCATAGCAATAAAAGGATGATAAGGAAAATTCATGAGTACAGCAATTCATGATCCTGTAACTCGCTTTAGCGGTTCCGTACCGCGAACCGAAAAAGAAATGGAGAAAAATCGCATTGTTCACGAATGATGACACATCTGGACAAACGGAGGAGCGATTCAAGATCTAATCATAAGGAGACACGGATCAAACCGTCGCGATCGAGCGAACGGTCGGGTTAGTGAAACACTTGGAAAGGCGGCTCAAGGCTCGACTAGCCTTGGACGCGTTAGATTGCCTAATATTCAGGCTTCGAGCAATGCTGCGTGTCGCCGACATGGGGCAAAAATACACATGAAACAGTGCGGCACAATTCACGATGGTCTCACAAAGCTCGATTTT
Organism: Eufriesea mexicana; assembly: GCF_001483705.2. Taxonomy (NCBI): domain Eukaryota; kingdom Metazoa; phylum Arthropoda; class Insecta; order Hymenoptera; family Apidae; genus Eufriesea; species Eufriesea mexicana. Next base: position 376,216 of record NW_016910162.1, read on the forward strand.
GTGCTCTGATAATAATGAGCTTCGATAGTTTAAGAGCTGTTACTTGTTATCATTGTAGAAGAATCTTCTGTTTTTGGACAACTGTGATGATAAAAGAAATTCTTCAAATTTCGACATCCATGATAAATACGAGAAGTATTAACACAGGTTTATTACCCAATCATTCTGGTACTTAATTTCTGTCATCCATTTTTTTGATATTAACCCTAATTAATTAAAATCATTTTATGAAATACAAACTTTATCTGATTAAATTTGTAAATTACCCATGTTTATAAAAATCGTGATAAAATTTACAATGCACAAATATTTTATAATTTAGTATCGTATAATATACTTTTATTATACATAAATTTGTATATATGTATTATATGTCAGTATTTGTATTTATATAAAAATTGTATAAATAAATAATATATTTTTACCCCAACGTTTCACGGAGCACAAATAGCATCATAGTGTAATATCCACATCATGGTTTCAGTGCACGTAAGAGTATATTTTAATCCAGCTTTCAATGTCTTTTGATCGATACTTGCAACAATTTGCCTATCTCACCGACTGTATCAATCTATTTAAAAAGCATAAAACTGAAGGGGTATCGAAAAATAAAAATAAATAAATAAATAAGTGAAAGTAAGACGTAATACCTTTCGTTTCCTTCCCATTTGAAAATTAACCTCACTTCAAATGCACGTGTCATCGTATTTTGTCGATTATTCTCGATCCTTTAATGCATTTTAGCAGATCACAAGTTTTGTCATTTCCTTCGAATCGATAAGACGTACAAAGATTAGTTTCAATACGCACACGATGAACAGTATCGACGAGGTTAGGATTTATTTAATAGATGAAATTTGTCACATGAATATAGAAACAGATGTTTGCACGTTGATGCAAGCCGTTTCACCTTCCACGGTGAAATAAATTTCCCCATGGGACGTTCGATTCTGATTAAGATTACTGCTCGCATATCACGAAGGTCGTAGTGCCCCAAGCAACATCGATAGCGTCCCGTTGCTTGCTCGGACGTCTCTAGGCGCACCTGCACGCATCGCAAACTATGTACATCGAAGCGTGTCAGACGTGTACGCAATGGCGTGCAGGTGCGTGGCCACTGTACAACCGTACTCGTTCGTAGAGACGCGACGTGCCGAACGATGAAAAGTAACATTAAGCCGCGTACGCACCACTGATCGTCGTGATCATGGCAATGAAAATGAGATCCAATTTAGGTCGGAGAATATCCAATAGATGGAACCTGCATAAAATCGCGTACCAGGATAAAACAGTGTGTCATATCTATTCATATGCTTCTAACCGCCAAAACGATGTTTCATTGTAACGAAGTGTGATTAATAGTGTTTCACGATTGTCTCAAAATATAGGTCTTAATAGGTTAATAAATTTATTTGATTTTTAAGTGGTTTGGTCTTGTTTTCATCTAACCGTGGAAGTGTTTTATGATCAATCAATAGGTAAGTTGAAATTAAATTGCCTTCGTGTTTAATTGTAGGCAAATGTATATGTATATATATTTAGGACATAACCATACTGAGTAAAATCAGTGATTGTACCCTAAACTATTAATGTTTAAATTAATGTATAATTTTTGTTTATGGTTGTTAGCAATGCGCTCGTAATTGTAGGAGAAACATTATTAGATAAGAGTAGAATTCTAAAAATACGAGAAAAATTATTATGAGTGAAATTAATAGAAAGGTAACCTAAATACAAATGGTCAAGTTCATAACGTAAAATCACATCTATACACTATTGTATTACTAGATATATTCTTACTCTCGTTAATTTAGATCAGGGCAATAACATGTAACGTAGTCTATACGATCTTGCTTATTTTATGGTATAAAATAAAGAGAAATTTTATTTTATTATTGAATCAGATATTATATTTGAATTTTTAAATTGTATCCTTGCTATTTAATAAATATAATTTCAATTATACAATTACTTTCATAAATTAAGAATTGTAAACTTTGAACATTAAATATGCAGTTTATTATTATTTGCTTATTGTCTGTATTATTTGCTCGTATTAATTACATTAAATTATGAATTTGTTGAAATGCAATAAAAAAATATAATCGTTTTATTATATTTATATATATATACTATACTTTTATCTTAGGAAGTATTTTCATTTTTCTAGAAAATTAGATATTTGTTGAATGATTTATTAAGTTATAAAAATAAGTGTCTGCATTGTCGTAAAATAAATTCATTGTGTTTGTGACGATTAGGGACTGCAGTCTTACATTACTAATTTGAAAAAAATTTGTAAGGTAAACATCTGAATTTTTCGAATAGCTGAATTACGATATAGTATTTTTTATGTTACGTGTATAAATTAATTTTTTATTTATTTTTTTAATTCTGATGTCAGCGACAGGAATGATACAATATCTACTAAATATGGAAGATACATTAATACTTTCCAATTTGATTCAATTAACTTTTTCTTGTGACTTGCAATATTTATGATAATATATAGAATAATGTTAATTAATTAGTATTAATAATTTGATCAATATCAAATATTGATAGTCTTTCCAGTTAATCATTGTATAATTTTCTTGTTGTTTTGATTTTAATATTTCAAAATATAAAACATATTTCCCGTAGAGAAAAATAAAACCGGAAGTTAATCGTGTACTTTATATACTCTTTTGCGCGGGAAAAAATGTATGACAAAATAAAAAAATTTTTTAATTTTAGTTAACCTTTCCAAATCGTAAAAAATTTGTATATAATGAAAATAAATTACAAATTTTACTTAAGAAAAGTAAATAATTAAATTATAATTTAAAAAGCAATTAATTTTTAATTAAAAAAATACAATCAGTTCGATGGGAATTTATATTTCACCCCATTCTCGAAACAACTTATTTTTAAAATTGCACATAATTTAGTAACATCGTAAATCTTTATTTTTATTGTCTTGATATTAATTGTAAAAATTATTTTAATGAGTTTTAATAAATGTTAATTTGCTTTAAGTCGTATATCACTTATTTAATCTACGCAACATGTTTTAGCTATTTAAAAATATATTTTATAAACTTATGTTAGCTTGTCTTTTACGTTATATTCACTTATGCTGATTTATTTTAATTTATTTAAAAAGCAGAAATTACGATACTACTAGAAATATCTTACCCAATGTTTCTGAAAATTTTACAGCCCCGTGTCTACAAATTAACAATTAAATTCATTCTTCGAATTCTGAATCTACAAATAATTTCTTATAAAACTATGCAAGCTTTTATACTGAAATTTATTTTGTTTTCTTCTTCTTCACAAATTGCAGTTTATCCGTTCAATTAATTTCACACTCCATTAAAATTATTTTTAATATAATTCAACACCTATATAAACAGAATGATATCGATACAGAGTAATGTAATATACAAATTTTTTTAATTACTTGATTAATTAATTAACATATTGATAACTACATATTGCAATATCTGTGTTACATTTACATTTTACATTTTCTTTCAAGTTCTCAAAGATTGAACGACATTTATTTACTTAAATTAATGTTAGGCCTTCTGGGTAAAGATATAAATTAGATAAAAATACTTAGAAACTAAGTTTCTAGATTAAACCCTACCTAACCAGTTTTATTTACATAAAATATTGTATAACAGCACGTGGGTCCTCATGAAACATTTTTTAACTCATTATCCGCGGATTTGTTTATTGAAAACGTACTCTGATCGTGCTAAGGGAAAACTGCAGTGACGGATTTGCTTGTCAGGCTGGCAGTAAAGAACTACAATCGGCGCCCTCTTCACTGGCTCTTGTGGAACTAGCTCATGCCTGGATATAAGATTGGTCGATTAGCCTGATGGTATCATTATCGTTTATTATTTAATTTTTAATTTGTTATTTATTATTTAATATGTAATTAATATCATTTATTATTTAATGTTTTTAATAATTATTTATCAATTTTTTTATTGGAAAAGAATTAACAAAGATGACAAGATCCAGTACTTATAAATTTAGTATATATAAGTACTTTTAACACGTATATATACTTTAATCAAAAAGGGTAAATGATCGTAACAAGAAAGTGAGATCGGTTAAAGCGGATCCGGATAATCGAGAGCCGTCTCTCGACTCTAATGTCTGAAGAATAACTATTGAATAACTAATGAATAACTATCATCTCTTTCGATATGAATAAATGTTACTAAAAGAATACCTAAAGGTATTGACAATAATGGTGACATATGATGAAACGAAGAAACGAATGATTCATTAGGTTTAAATTTACGTGCACTGTTTTTACATAACCGTGACAAGTTAACTCGCCATGAACACTGCAGAAGCATTCTTCAATGACCAGTTAACTCGTCATTTGCGATTAATGGATATGCACCATTGTATCAAACATTCAATGTACAATAAATCCCTAGGATTTAGTTATAAAATATCGTACATTGAAAATGTACCTTTTAGCTAGCCGTTATACGGGGTGTCTCCAAAAGTTATGTACAAACACGCAGCAAGTGATTTCTTATAAAAATATATGAAAAAATTAATTTAATGTGTATTGTAATATATATTAATATACATATAATGAAATTATTATGTAGATTTATATACGTAATATAAATTGAATATAAATTACAAAAATTATATTTATCCGATTATAATTGGATTCATAACAGTGAATATAATACTTATTATGTATAATGGTTATTATTAGAAATATTATTTTATTATTATTATTATTATTATTATTATTATTATTATTATTATATACTATATTATATAATATTAATATCTGTTTCTAGTTAGATCGTTATTCTTAATTTCATTTCTAGTTTTCCCAGTCTACAGTAGTATGCATACATATACATATACATACATATATTTTATCACATCCACGTAACGCTTTGTAAAAAATATTACCAATTAGGTTCAATGTTACTACAATTTATTCTTCGGGTCATATGATTGATATGCGCTAAAAGTTTTCGTAATTAAAATTGTTTCTAGAGTATGCAGCAGTTTGGCTAAAAGTTCAACCAAACAACTACTTACTTAGCACAAGCACATGAAATGATGAGTAATGTCTGTAAAGTTTTAGTGGCGAGCTGCTCCTGCTGTATGCAGTTTTGGGACACACTTGAGACAACATCAAATGTGACACTCCTGTTATCTAAATTCTAGGCCCTTGAAGAAAATTACTATCGTACAGAGTTAATGTATTCCTACGTTTGGAGATTTTGAGGTTAGAATATGTAAAACATTTATTTTGAAGAACGTGTCATTTTTATGTAAATGAGTATGGTACATAAATATTATTAGTAATTAAAATATATTTGTTTCTAAACAAGTTTTTTCAAATTTAACTTTTTATTAATTGATGATAATCAAATATTTGACAATTTTTCATTTTTGTTATTAAAATGTTTGCCCGGTACTTTTAATATGTACTTTTTACAATTGATATTGAATTTCTTTTCTAACAAATAATCATGCACACTTATGTTAAATAAACGGTACAAAAATAGGATATGGCATGCGATTTATTATTTTTTAAATTAATTTTTGATAAATAATTTTGACCCCAATTTTGTATGATGTTTATGAGTAATACTAATAAAATTTTTAACAGCAAGTGATTTGTTCAAAAATACTTCACCATCCTTTAATTTAATTTACATTCTGACGGTTAAGGTAATATATAATTGAATTACATACAATTTGTGAAACTCTCCAAATTGGGTTGTTCAAGTAACAGCTTCTCAATTAACTGAATAAAAATAACAAACAGAAACATGTTTTGCAGTATCATTTTTATACATATTCGGCTAAATAATATAGCTAAGTACAGTGTCTATATTGTTATAATTATAATTTAATAATTATACATTAAATATTTATTAACTATATTATTAAATAATTTACTCAATGGGAAATATTATGTTTATTATACATATTCTAACCATAAATATGTTATCAGATTGTTATTTATACTTACTGTGATAAACAAACATATAACAAAGATTGTCAGGTATAATGTTGACATATACAAATTTATGTATTGTATGTATTGTTGTAATTAATTGTAATATATTACAAACAACACTTAACTTTTTATAAAATGTACTTAAAATCTATGATACATCAAACCACCACTCTGAAATTTTTTTCTGGCAATGTGAAAAAATAGAGTAATCAAAAATTAATGATCAATTACTCACATAAAGACTAAATAAAAAACTGATGTAAAAATAATTAAATATAGCAGTAACTGCCAGCATTATGCAAATTAATACTAGATATATCTAAAAGCGAGTCTGGTTTAGGTTAGCTTGACCTTGAAATATAAACAATTCTTAAGTATCAATCGTTTTCTTGTTCGTTGAAAACAGCTGCCATTCGACATGATAGCAGCAATCGTTCACGATTTCCATATTGTCTACCCAAAGAAAAAAGTCACAGTTGGTTCACTTTCTAAGGCCGATGACTGTTTAACCGATCACCCATTACCAGCGTCGACATCGCGGCAGAAGGGTTTGCGAAACGTTGCTGCCACCTATACTTGTCTCTCCGTTGCCATAATACCTACAACATCGCGAGCAATAAGCGAACAATATTTACCTAATAATGGTGATTCATCTGCACAACCGTTCAGACGAAAGTATAAGATAACAGACTTTTTCGTCGACAAAGTAACAGAATAAAAGTTCTGAACGATACGTCGCCACTGACAAGTAACGCAAATATATTTTCAACCAAATGATCCGTCGCTTGTAGAACTGTTCCCCATAGCATGGTGGCCAGTTGATACGTGTCGTTAACACACTTTGCAAAAATGTACATGCTCGAAGATATTTCCCATTTTTCCAGAATTCGTGTCGAATAGTTATTTATCCACTCCTTTGAATGCATCCACTGAAAATAATTCACTTTAGGCACAAATTCAGGTTTTCTACTTGGTAATTCTAATATATAAACTTAACTATTGTACTTAATTTAAAATAAATGTTTTTATACTGACAAAATTGATGGTTTCTTTGTAGGAACTTGAAATGAACTATTTGTATAATCCAGGATATGTGCTTGTATCAGATAGTCATTCAAATTATGTTCCCATAATTAAGTGATTCATTTGATTCATAATTATTCATGGCAAGTTACTTTCCAGGCAGTCTATTTACTTGCAGACCACATAACAAGTTGAATAATAAACTACTTTGAATAGTTCTTAATATTCTTCCAAACTTATCTAAAGGATTACTAACAATGATTGAGTTCTATAAAAAATATTTAAACAAATGAATTATGGTAGTATCTGATATATTATATTCTTCCTGATGAATTAATTTAATTTATGTTATAATTAAATACCGAATAAATATTATTGATAACATTACACACCGATAATAATAATAATTTATTTGTTTATTTTAATTACATTAGACTCCTTAATTATTTATCTTTTATCAGTAATGGTAAAACATTAAACCACCGTAAATTCTTGCTTTTTGTAACACATGTATCCTGTTCCTATTCAGAAAGCTTATATAAATTTTCTACACGCGATACTTATAATTTATAAATAATTTATCAAACATTGCTTCTTGGACATTTAAAAATATACACCATTATTCTACAACGCAATTAAAACCGAATAATAATTTTATTAAAATTACAAATATTTATAAACTATTTACAGTTTAACATAAAATTACAAATTCATATTTATAAATCTACAGACCTGTCTTATCTATATATTTGTAAATAGTATCTGTGTATACTTTTAAAATTGCTTAGAAGATTAAATAATTTCTGATAAAACGAAAATTAGGTAACATCGTTACGTATAATAGGGAATGTGTATCCTCAGCATTTCTTCGAATCTCACGATCTCGTGACACCGGAAATACCGTAATGATTTTTGTAAAAAATTGTTTGCATTTATAAATAGTCATCGCACTTTTAAATATACGTATAAATGATTAACATTAGTCGAAATAGATGGCTGATAAGAATACCGTCTGGCAACACGTGCGCAGACACGCGCGTTACGTTTTCGTGCTCGTACACAGCTCAGTTATGACATAACCGTGTAATGCATGCGTTTAAAGGAGACCATCGAGGAGACGCAAGCTGTCTTACGGGGGAAAGCAGTGCTCACTTTCACCGGTTCGCAGGCTTTTACATTGTAAGACACGCGTGCACGGAACGCGTCTTTATGCCCGTTTCTTCGTACAGTCGAGTTTCGTTTTGCCACTTAATACAAGTATAATGCTCTTTTACTACGCTGTCAAACGTGGATCCGTGCTAATCTTACGTAATTCTAGTTGAAGACAGTCTTTGGAAATTTCCTTTTACTTCGAAATCTTTGAAACGTGCTTTAAGATACGCAACGATAAGCAATACATTTCTTCCGCAGTGAAATTGTACAATTGAGCATTTAATGCTCTTGCATAGCATAATCCTTTATCGTTTATCTGATTATTCTTTAATTCGGTTCCTCGTATTCCTTTCTCGTTACACTCACTTCTGCTTTCACCCTAACCTCCATATCATACGACTGAAATATTACAATATCGGTAATTAATCTTACTATTCGTGAATTGCATTACATGTATATTTGTAATATTACTTTAGTGCTTTAATTAATAAATATAAAAATACCTCGCATATTACCAGCGCAATTGCTATTTCAATATCTCTTTCTTCACCTTTATTATGTCATAGATGTTTATTACGAAAAACATAAAGGTATTCGAACTTGTTTGGAACCTAACCTCCGACACACACGTTTTCCACGTACGCGTGCCGATGTTCAAAAACTCCAATGAAACGACGAATTTTCCTTTGTAGAATGCCCGAATCGTTCGCACGCACAATTCGTTCGACAATTTTCACTTCTCCCGTGTTTTTTCCCCCTCCGACGGGAGCAAGTAAAAGCACGAGGCTAAGCGTGCGCTCCTTCATAAGATACCGTGTATCCTCGCTGCGATACGTAAAGTAAGGCGGGCACTTTCGAATTGCATAACCGCGGCCCGCGCCTTCATTCGGTTATGTCAGAAGAAAGCTGCCGAGAGCCTGCCTGGGAAATGTAGGTAGGCATACATACGTACACACGGCCATTACTGTCTGCCCGCTTCTCTTTAAACGTTATAAATAAACGTGCTAGCTTCTTACTTCACGATCTACCGGACCGAGGTCCGTCGGTAAATGAGACCACCGTTCACGTGCAGCGCCAAATCGCGAAGAATAAACTATCCGAGGATCGTTTGCCTTTTCTTTCGCGCGATCGGGAATTCGCTCGACTCAACGGATAATCCTCCCTCGACGTTCGGTTACGTAACGACCTCTGCAGACGCGGCAAACTGTCTTCATTTGCCGCGACAGCAGAACGTGCAACCGCGTTTCGATTAAACGCCGTCCAAATCAGTTTCTAATTGGCTACTTCTATCAACCCTTCGGTGGATATTAGACTTCTCGAAAATGTTTTTACTGAGCATATATAGATAAATATCTATTGTTTATTTATATATGAAATAGAATATTTTACTATACGTGTTTGTATAAATATATAAGATACGTACGACGTACAGTATATACGTACCGTGCTATAAAATTTATTCGAAACATTAAAGCAATTAATTCGAGATATTGAGTAAGAGCTTCGTGTTATGTAGGTATATGAAAGAAAAAGAACACGAACACTGGTTGATTAATTCACATACACGAAGAGCTGTGATTTCAGGCGTGAATTTAAAAATTTATCGATGAATTAATTTAAAATTGCTATTAGTAAATTTTAATAACGTAATCCTTGTATTTCTTTTTTCTTTTTTTTTTTTAACAATCACACTATAGGATATTATCGTATCTGGGATAATACTAAAAGTAGATATGTGTGTAGAACAAATTTGAAATCTATTTGTAAATATTAAAAAGTGGGTCATTTGAAGCTCATGAATTTTTTTTAATGGAACCGTGTGTCAATAAAATTATTATCAATTGCTATTACTATTATTTTCATTATTGTTAATATCGTTTAACTGAAATGTTTAAAACAATATAGTATATGTAATAAAAAGGGAATTCCAAGATTATGTCAATAAAATTAAAAAATAATTTAACATTTACGATATTTATTATATATTTATTGCAGATGCAAACCGTGGTAGCGCTAGTGAGTTAAATGGACCGTCGTCTTAAGGCTGTCATACGCAACAAAAGATGAAACAACGTTATATTCTAACCTCTTATTTCTTAATTAACGGTACTTTTGACTTTATATACATTAATATACATTACATTGACTTAATATATATTACCTATGCAATATTTTAAATTTACCAATGATACACGTTCGTAATAAATATATTCTAAATACGATATATTATTTTCTAATTTTACTGATGTCACCTCAAAACTTTTTCCTTATTGTATATATCGTTATAATTTCAAATATTTCACCTTTGCACTCATACATCATATTTTAGGAACACATGTAAACATTCGATTACTATCGTGTATAACTGTACGTATAGTCTACAGGGAATTAAAACTCTCATTAGAACGTATATATATAACCGGTTAAAATCTAAGGAGGTAAGTAAATCGTATTATATCCTTTGCACTCAATGTAAATTTTTTTCTTATACACTTTGCTTCACTGAAAAATAAAATAAAATGAAACAGTGTTATAAAATATACTTAAAATGTTCTAACCTCAAATACCTGTTTCCTCAATTCAATCGAGATCCATAATATATGTACGTCAAATATGTAAAGCTATAGATTAGTCGCCTTCTCTATTATAATAAAATAAATATTATACTTGCAATGCTTCTAACCTCAAATACCTGTTTACTCGATTTAATGGAGATCTATAATATATGTGAAATGCGTAAAGTTGTATGTTAGTCGCTTTTAATTTATAACCGAATGAGAAGGTTTGAATTCTAAATATCATTCGAAATGTTTGTTTCAATTTCAGACATTCGATTTCCAAGATAGTTGCAAGGGTCACCGATAGAGTTTATCTTGGGGGCAATTAACAACACGCGGAAACAGCGCTGTCCCTTCCGCAACGTTAAGCTAACACGCTCGGGCAGCTACGCGAATTTGTAATATCGTTGAAGTGCCTAACCACGCCGAGATAAAGAAACGTTATGTTGAATGGATTACTATGTTCTATTAGTAATTTTATTTGCCGCTCCGTGCGAACTCTGTTGCAGCAACGTGACATGTATTTAATGTTACAGAGATAAAATTGATTTAAATATCCCCTCACGCATTTTAAATGGTAAGAAATAGGTTATGTACATACAAAGTTCTCTTAAATTGGTACCCTGGTGTATTTAAAATGTACTTTAGTAGTTTCTCGATCTGTCAGTGTAAATTTAACCGTGGGATTATTTCATTCGTTCCTACGATATTTACAATACTTTTTCACTGCAACTACTTTCTCGTTCAATCTCAAATATTGTTAACACGTAGTTTTATTTTCACATGAAACATTATCACGATTTTAAACGTGAAAACAACATTGAAGATAATAAAAATGTATTGAATTCTCTAAGATATTAATAACAGATTTATATTTTTAAACAATCAGATTTATGATATATTTGAGAAATAACTTGGACATAACCTTAAACCTAACTAACATCATAATCAAAGTAAGCTGCACCAAATTTTGTGTAAACACACAGAAATTAAATAAAAATTAATTTATTTTAATAAAATTAATAAAATTAATTAAACAATTAATAAATAAAATTAATTAATTTTATTTAACTAAATTAATTTAGTAATACGTTATGAAATAGTCATATTTTTTCATTCAATATTAATTTATTAGGATATCTAACAAATGCTAGAAAATTAGATATAATATGTGTATTTATTTAAATATTGTGTATATAATTTATATATAATTTTTATATATTAAATAATATAAATTATTTTATATCTGTATATAATTTTTATCATGGAATAATAAAAGCAACCACGACGTGGCTTTTTATGAAAAAAATAAATATATATATATAATACAATTCGCCTATTTTCTGCTTGTAAATACTAGTAAAGTACTTGTAATTAGAAAAATAACATTTTTCCACTAAAATTTTTCTCCAATCTTACCCCACGTTTAATTTTGTTAAATACAGTGAAACTAAGTAAACTTTCAAATTCAATTTTCTCAAAATCCGAGACAAAGACGAAAAAGCTCCATTTTACAATTTTTCTCAATTTTTTCACAGGAAATCGCATCAGGCCAAACTGAATAATATAATTTTCTCAAAAACGGAATTAAAAATGAAAAAGCTCAATTTTCCATATTTCTTTAATTTTTTTCACACGGAATCATATCAGGAATCGCAAAACTCCAGTTTACATATTTTTCTCAATTATTTCATAGGGAATCGTATCAGACCAAACTGAATAATACGATTTTCTCAAAGACTAAGTTAAAAACGAAAAAGCTCCATTTTGCCACATTTCTGATTTTTTTTCACAAGGAATTACATGAGGCACATGATAATATGCATATTATTATGCGGAACTTCTCGCGAGGTTCAAGTAGGAACATAAGATTATAAGCGAGATTAAAAATAATTGACTAGGAAAATGCGAATATTCTAAATAATACATAGAAATGGTGTATTTCAGTGCATATCACGGAGAGATCGGATTAAACTTGCAAATGAGCGACAGCGCGCGTAGGGGAAGCCCCGGCAGAAGAGGGAACGGCGAAAGGGAGAGGGTAGCAGCGTCTCAAGGTAAGACGAGCACCTGAACCTCGATTGGATCCGGGTACCTGTTTGCTCCAAACACAATTAACCCCCCACAGAGGGGCGTAGCTCCTCTTTTTGTCCAGCTTACGGGGAATTGTCATCGTGAAACGGTCCCACGTCAGTGCCACGCGTCTGACCTGATTTACAACCGATTTGCATTTCATTTCCAACCTTTTCACCCCCTGACACGGGACCCCCCAAGACTACCTCTATTTTCACCAATGCGATCCGTTACACAGTACGAAGTGGCTTAAGCACGGGAGTCGAGGATGGAGGGTCTTCCTCTTGCTAACGAGCTTTTCGGAAAAGAAGGTCAGTAACGTCAATATTCCTTGAAAATTTTCAGAAACCCGGCAGGAATTTGTGTGCATACCTTGCAGTGTCACATTTACTGTTTTGGTACCTTCAGGACTGAGTTTGGACTACAATTCTTATGGAGTTATGAGCTGAGCAACCATTGGAAAGGAGTAGCAGAGGAGACTAGGGCTGTATTCAGTTTTTGACTTTTTGATCATTTTTGCATTTGGTTTAATTGTTTAATTAAATGATCAAGGTGGATTTAAGAACACTATGATAATGATTAAGGTATACTAGTAGTTCTTGTAATTTTATGTAGGGGTTGAGTATTATTTTTTGACGAGTAAAATATGAATTATAATTCATAATGGATTTGTAGCCCAGGTAAATTTGAACAAAATAAGGATGATTTTATTGATAAATAAAATAACTATTTGAGCTCTTATGACAGCAACAAAATTTGCGACGAAAGTTGACTGAAATCAGTATCATTAATTTGGAATATTTAATATTCGTTATAAAATTTGTAAAATATGTATATTGTTTATACTTGTTAGCTTTTCTAGTGTAAGTAACATAACTGGAACAGAGAGGAAACTAGTACCCTAATTCCAATGATGGGTGTCCTTCAAATTTTAGAAGTAAGAATATTTTATTTTTTAAAATTAAAAATCCAAATGATAATCTCCTTTTTAGAGTATTATGCAAATTACAGAAACATTTAGATATGAAGTTTAAAATTTATAATACGTGACAAATTATTTACATTACTGTACTTGAAAAAATCGTTATAGCCCTTATTTCAAATTATAATATTTATATAAGTACTCTAGATTAACATATATAACTACTTTAGATTAACATAATAATAAATTAATATATATAAGTATTCTATATTACCATAATAATTTTATGAGAGTTAATGTATTAAGTAAAATCATGTTATATTACACATACACAGCCACGCACACACATGCATACCATAAAGTAATACAAGAATAGATACTTTGTTTAAAAAGATAGCATACAAAATTTTATATTTTGAAAATTTATGTGACGGTCTAATCAACCTATATTAACTGTGGTTTTAGTGTATTATATTTTGGAGGAGCTATTTGCTCATAGTTTGTTTCATTTACGAGTCATTGACACTAAAACTACCGACTTATGACTAGCTAACATAGTCCTACTTAATGAGTAGTTACACTATACGCAAATAATAGTAATTGTAGTGGTGTGATGAAGGTAAGTGGATTATATATAATCAGGTTTCTATCTAAATAGAAATGAATAATATTGTCAAAATCAACTGCATATTTTCAATAATTACACAAACAAAATATCTGATAACAGTCATTTTAACCTATTTAGTAGTACTTGTATTAAGAAAAATGGTCTAAGTATCATTTTCTTTACGACTGGTGTGAACATAACCTAAAAATTAGTCATCGACTGAAATAAATTATTGGAGCTACAAGGTGTAATAATAAAGGATAATTAACTGCACATGCGAAACAGAGATTACTCAACAGTAATAAAATAAAGGCGATTGTCGTTTAAAATCATTATCAAGTCACTTTCAATAGTCCACGATAACGATGTAAAATTAGTATAGTATTTACCTTATCATTATCATTCGCGAGGAGTCATTACTTTTTTTTATCAAAAATACATTCTATCTTGCGCATGTTATTAATATTATAACAATTATAACAATTGCATTTCTGTTATCGAATTTATCTTTGAGCACTTGGAATTCTCATCTAAAAAGTACCATCTTAGTTCCTAATCTATCATTAGATATGGTTTATGGTTCATCATTAAATTTGAGTTAAGTTTAGGTTAAGTTACGAATATTTAAATTGAAATATCTCTTACTTTATTGGACTTTTTCACAAGAATGACACACTTTTATGGAAAATGGAGTGCTGAATACAGTGATACATTTAAAAAACCAAAGTTAACCTTCATATAATATAATTATACCATTTTATGGCCCCCCTCGAAATCATTCCTTTCTTATTTGAAACGTTTTTTCATGCAGTGAGTAGCTTATGAATAATTAGCATTTATTGATTAAAATTGACCACATTATATAAATAGGGTGTACATATGTCAAGCTTTAAAAGATATACATATGTTATGTAAATAGGATAAGCAACAATGTGTTTCTCGATAACTTTTGTTATATTAAAAGACAGGTGAATTAAATAACATAATATGCTATATATATTGAACGTAAAACCAAAAACTTGTATGAAGTTTTCTTTATTATCAGTTGTGACTCGTTTAATTTATTTGGCGATTTGTAGTAAAAAATACACATGGAAATTTATTTGATTGATACAAATTTGTTAAAGAGCATTGCAAATAACTTTTAAGATAGGGAACTGAAGTCCTGCTACAAACTTACACTCATTTGTGCAATATTTCATTTATATCTTTTTTCTAATAACATTTCTTTTTAATTGTTTCACGCATAGTTACAATACTACTGAATATTTTTCTTATCTGTACCCTCTAATTTGTATTATATTCAAAGTTTGTAATAGATATAATATAATAGATACAATATATTGAATAAGAACATTTTTAATTTACAGAGTGTAATAGTATGTAATAACAAAAGTAACTTTTTTAAGTTACAGAAAGATGTCTATACTTATTTTAAATAACCTTACAATAATTGAAATATGTTACAATATTTATTTAATTTAAAAAATATACAAATGTACATGTAAAATATGCTATTAAATATAGTAGTATTACAATATAATATAATATAGTGCATTTAGAAAATACTTATTAAATATAGTATCAAGTATAAAATATAATATATAATATACAAAATCATTGAAATAAAATAATGAATATAATGTCATATAAGATATAAAATACATAAACATTAAATTAAACAATTAATCGAGTCATTCGTTTTCCATGAAATAAACAATACAAATTTATTTAAAATATGAAAAGTTAAATAAAGATCAAGCGTTTTGGTGTTAAAATTTAGAAAATCCCAAATATTGAGTAGCCCGTAAATTCTCTTAATATCCAAACTAACCCTAATTTCAATTTCACTATCATTAAACCATTTACATTTCAGACATTATGCTGATAGCCGCGAAAACTATTACTATACCATCTTCCTCAAAAAGTCCCTACAATTTATACCTGGCATAAATTAAACCACGACCAAGCGTGCCTGTGAGGAGTGAAAAAAGGGGGCCTGTCCCTTGACGTCATTCATTGGGGGATCTGAACGGTTGGCTAGAGCATCGAGAAGTGTCGAGGAGTATCACTGGCCGAGGGAGAGACACGAGGTGCGGGCCGCGTGGCCGTGCAAATGCGTGCTCACGATTGTCACGGAAATAGGTCGCCGGTGTGACGCCGTTGGAAGAAAGGAAAAAAAGGAATCGTGCTAGCCACTTTCCTTCTCATTCGCCGTGGAAGGTGTCGCGAACTGTGTACACGCAGCAGCGACGTTTACCTGCCCCGGGCATAAGTGCTCGCTCGAGCGGTTTTAAAGCAGCAACGTTCGACTTCCTTGACTCCTTGTGCGTTCCACGCTGCTGTTACCGCTGCCTGCTATCCGATGTTTGCTGGTTTATTCTCGGCTACCAACTGAACTTGATAATTAGACAAATTGAAAGACATCCGCTTCGAAAACTTTCGAATGCCTGTTCCACGTTGATCGGAACTCGAGCATCGCACTTTCGAAGAGGGAAATGATAGCGAATATCAATTGGCCCCTGAAATGCAAAGATAAACGTTATGAAGGCGAATAGAAAGCGTGACAAATCAACGTAATTCATTGCAAAAAGTGTTAAGCTAATACAGTGTTAAGTTAGTGTAGGTTATTATTGAAGCGAATTTATAGGCCAACTTGAAGTGTTTCTGAATTATGCATTCTTAATAATAACTTGTTTTCGATTAATAGAACGCTTTGATGTTTTACGTTGAGCAAAATAGTTGCTTATGTAATTCGAAATTATAAATTACATTGATTTTTTTTTAATGAAATTTAATTTTTTTTCTAATTTCTATATTTTTACAGTTCTTGGATATTTCAATAATTATTGGATTCTTGAGTTATACTGATAAAAATGTGGGATTTAGCATTTATTGTTAATTATTTCAAAATTTTATAAAAATTGAATGTAATTATAATAATGAAAAAACCTAATCTTGTAACATATTTCCTGTATTATATTATTCTCGTGTTAATCTTAATCTGCCAAAATAGCTCTGTAACATTTTTGTATTTACACTCTATCATTAAGACCGTATAAAAGAATCATCGTATAATATTAACCTTGTTCAAAAAGATGAAGTTGATATCAGAAAGAATTATGAATAATAGTAATTAATATTTTTCCTCCAGCAGACTCTTCCAACATTCGATACACCATAATCAATTATAAACTTTTCAAATTGTTCAAGGTATAAATGATCCATAATTTTTAATTGTTAAATAACACCTTTTTATTTAAAGTTAAAAACTCTCATCAAACCTTCAACTGTCATTTCTGAAACAAGAAATATATTCAATCGATACATAATTGCCCAAATAATTTAATATCCTAATTTAATCATTTCCAAGTCAAACATTCGTAGAAATAACGAAACATTTTATCTTATCTACAATTACCCAGCAGCAAAGCGTAAACATAGTAAGAAATGTTCAAACGCGTCCCAAGGAAAACGTACGACGCGATCCATGGAGCAGGGACAAGAGGTCAAATTTCAAAGTTATAAACCTAAGGGGCGATCGAGATCCTCAAGCCAGTGCGTTTCGTATGCAGAAATATACGCGAGTTCGAGACATAAATAAGATCGTCGTAATGCTGATTGTCGTCGTGGGGACAAATAAAAGTGCGTGAGAGACTATCGCGCACTGGCAGGAACTGGGTCAGAGTGCTGGAAGCGTCGATGTCGAAAAGAATCGAGGACGAAATGGGTCAGCGCCGGAAACGATGTCGAAACGAATCGCTCGTCTAGCCGCGCTTTCTTCATGACCTTCCTCTTAGTCTATAAATAAGCGTACGTGTATAGGTGTAGCCGCGTGTACACGCTGCTAGAAAGACACGGTGCGTGCGAGCTTACGAGCGCGTATCGTTTGTGCAACAATTGTTCCAAGCGAAATATAGGTCGGCGCCGAACGGTAGTCTAGGTACTTTCGACTCGGCACAGCCGTTAACAAACCATCGCTCGACGATGAGCCAAAATTCGATCACGGCCTCCGTGGATTTCTTCCAACCTCTTCCTAATACGAACCGTAGCTTCGTTGTCCCTTTCGTTCTAAATAAAGCTCCAATGCTTACGCTAATAACGTTATGTCAGTCGATGACGGCACACGATTTTCTTCTTTCACGTTTTCGAATCTTTTGTTCCTCGTCCCTACAAAAGGACAATCGAAATTACTACGTGCATCGTTAACATGAGAATCGCTTCTCATGGGTTTAATTTTGTGGGTTCAATATTTAGTTAATATCGGTTACATGCTTGGCATTTGGAACTACTTTTCCTCTGGAACCACTTTTCTGGTCATGTTAGGTTGTAACTGTACGTTCGATCACTTCCTTTTTTCCTCTCGATTAATACAGCCTTTTAGCACAGCTTACGTTTCTATACAAATTTTAATGTAAGTATAAATTAATTGAGCATATCTTGTAGCAAATTTTTAAATGATAATACCTCGAGCGTGTCGTAAAAGTATATATCCAGACGTAAATTAGTAATCAAGATTATCATCGATCGTGTCATTGAAAGACAGCTTATCTGTTTATTATTGTTTTCGAGACCTCATCCCATTCCTTTATCCGTAACGACGTATTTCTCCATTTTCTTTTCTTTCTTGATTGTACAGTTAATTTGATCTTTTCCGTATTACATATATTCCAATTAAATTCGATCGCATAGGACATGTTATTATAGGTTATGTGTACTCTCAATTTCCTGGTATGGATATCTGTAAAATGTAACGTGGTAGACAGTATGGCGGTGACACATTCGCAAACGTATTATTAACTCACGTCGTATATAATTTTTCAATTCGTCTCCATTCTTTTTCATTCGTTTATATCCTTATTTGCAAGGAATAACGTTACACAACGCGCACGGATGATATTATTAGTGACTCGTCTGGATGATTGCTCGGCAGCTGCTTCTGCCAAATGGTCAAACGGTCTAGGCGCTTTCTTCCCGACCTTCCTCGTCTATAAATACACGTATGAGCTTACGCGACTACGTTTATGCAATTGTCGTCGTAAAATAGGTCAAGCTATCGTGGATAAGGCTGTTTTATTTTATCACCAATGCCGTTTAACTATCCTCAGATTTTTCTTCCTGTTTACAAATGGCTCGACACGAACGAATGTCAACAGATTGTTTCCCCCTCTCTCGCTTTTCTACGCAACTTTGTGGCGTTTATCTTAGGCGCCGAGCGCGCTGCGATTAAATTTCGTCCTCGAGTTTTTACCCACCCGGAAGATCACCGCTCACTACTTTTACCGGCCATCGATAACAAGATACTCCTATTAGACCATATCGTATATATATACCAGAAGCACGTGACTCCCACTCCCTCCACTTGTTGGAGAATCGAACATTCACGAACGCATTTCCTGGTCGAAGGAACGCGTGTTAAACGCAGAAGGATCTGTAGCGAGTTTTCAAAACAAATAATCACGGCGTGCAACCCGCGTTGGCTATATCTAAAGCGAAGCCACTTGAAACGCACGGGAAAAGTTATCGCGAGGAGTTGAAGGCAGCTGGTGAGCGCGTATATATGTGTGTACACGAGAGATCGGTTGTAAATAGGTCAGAGGCCAGTGACGTCGCCGAGAAAAATTCGGGTCACCGGAGGCTTTCTTCATGGCCTTCCACCTTCCTTGACTTCTCTCTGCTACTTCGTTTTCGGCTGCTCACCTATAAATAGCTGACGACGACTCGCCGCAACGTTACGTACGGACCCGTGTCGAATGCGTGTACAGAGAGACACACGCATCGCAACGCACCGCCACGCGATTATGCCCTCCGCGAGTCGTCGCTCTTGCGACATCGTCCCCACATTACGACAGATCTGTATAATATGCGAAGGAGGACCCTCTTCCTCGATCACTACGTTTTCATCGGCAATACACGTGTAAACGCTACCTTCCCCTCTCTGACTACTAACCACGGTTATTAAATGTTTGAATTCCTAAAGTTCGCTTCGTTCTCGTTGAAACATGTTGTTTAGCGCTGGAGTCTAGGAATGTATATATTCCATGTTCCATGCTTCAAGTGAGTCATAGAGTTATTGACACTGACAAAAGAGATTTAAATCTTCTACGTAATACTTCTATTTAAGAAATATATGATTTAGATTGTAAGCTGATAAAATTGTAAAATAAAATTAAAAAAATGAAATGTAGTAAATGAGTTATGACTATGATGATTGAATATGTAAGCATTGGCATACTCCGTAAGGATTAATAATCTTGATACATCATAGGTCCGATTACAAGTTTTATTGGAAATAATTCTATAATTGCTTTT
>NW_016910162.1:396885-401431 GCF_001483705.2 Eufriesea mexicana
TAGATTTTACCAGTCTTTCATTCATGTAATTTACAGATTAATTTTATTGGCAATAAAATGTTTGTGTATTTTACTATCAACTGCACACCTTTTTAGTAAAATTTAATCTGATAGGGATATTTATAACTTTAAGGCAATTATATAATAAACATATAAGTGGAAAGTATAAAAATACTCAGTTTTTGAATACTTTGTTTGAAACTGTTTATTTAAGATAGTGATCTCATAGTTTAACTTCCTTCCTTAATAGATGACGATAAATACCTAAATGTGTTTTCCATGAAATAGTCTCGTTATTTTTGATCTCCTGTAAACTGAAAGTTAACAAAATTTTCTTTAAAAAACAACTTAGCTGTAAAATATTTTCTTATAGGTTATAATATTTATTCTTCGGTTTAAATTTTTATAATGACAATTAGTTGAATAATTTGCAGCTAATGTAATTATAATAAAGCTTTCGAAACCTACTTGAGCGGATATAATCTCTACTGATAATTTATTATTGATTAATAGCAAAATAACAGTCGACGGTAAGAGAAAGATATTGCTATCAAAGAATATGTGTAAGATACTTAACCTTACTCAAAGAATGACTACAAATTACTCAATAAAATATATGTAATGAGATCAACAAAATCTACTCGTGTAAAATTATCTTGTTAACTTCTGGTTTCTGAATAAATGTCATGTGTATCATTTCTATATTAATTCTTCCATTATTGGCTATATTGAATGACTGATTTAACAAATTAGCAATAATTTAATACTTTAAATATTTATCGGTTGATATTTTAAAGGATTAAAAAAGAAATGGTTAAATTTGAATTCCGAATTAAATTAAGATTTATTATAAATGTGAGAACGTAATTTTCATTTATACTCTTCCACTCTGCATAGTTTCGAAAGAAAGAAAGTTTTACTTACAAATATAAAGATTTTTCATTGAATTATCATTATTACTTATTTAAATACAATTCATAAATACATTCGTTTTCAAATTAACATACTAATTGTATGTAAAACTGTACTTGTATTATGTACATAATTATAATCATAAATATATAAAAATAATTAACTTAAAATAACCATACTTATAATATCTATATTAAATACAAATAAATGTAGCATTTACTGTTGGAAATATCAATTTTTGACGGATATCGAGGCTATCTTAACCATAAGATTTTTGTTCTAAATCAAATAAATGTTACATGTTACATGTTATCGGTTATAAACTGGGTTGTGTTTTTATAATGGTAATAATTGGATACAAACGGACCAGATAAGGATTCGATGTATCGCGAGATAAATTCGATCGTCAGCATCGTACACGGTCATAGTTACACATGACATTTCACGATTTGAAAGTATAGCTTCAAAAGAGGCAGTTTGTGAATTTTAGCGTAACGAACTCGCAGGTTATAATTAACACCGTATACGGTGATTTATTGTTGTATAAACGACTATACTATTGCTATCGGCGTATTGTTCAGGTAAACGAATAGTCAATTCCTTATTTATTTAAAAAATACCTGATTTATTACTTCGAAGTAAGCAAACGTTAGTTATCAAGATACTGATGCGAGGTCATTGAAGAACTAAAGGTTAAAAATGTAGGAACTTAATCGTCGGTATACCTAGTACCATAACTTATCTCAGTATTATCTGAAATTTTTGTTATATGTTATTTAATGTAATTTCTAAATAATCATCTAATGTGTATATAAGATTCATCACTTACTTCCATTAACTATTAATTTATCTGAAGTTGTATTCTCAATATTTGAAAGTTGAAAATAATTTATAAATCGAGTCTTTGATAAATAAGTCCTCCTAAATTTAAATCACTGCACTTCATAATGGTACCTAAAAAAAATTCTAAATTATAATTTCAGTAAAGCATGGCAAGAAATGATACAGATACATACCACTAACCATGGCTCGAATCGTAAAAGTTTCATCTACAACTGCGAGGTTCAAGAATAGACCCGGAAGAGGAATTAAAGACATTCAACGACGCGACGAAAGAAGCGATAAAATTTCCAAAGTGAAGTGCAAGCCTGAAATGCAAACCTGACGAAAAGAATGTGCACGGAGTTACGTTTCTATGAGGCCGACGAGTCACGATGATCCGAGGCCGACCTTAACTCTAGTCTCGAAACGGGAGCATCGTTTCTAAATGCGTCGTTCGCGACACTCTTTGAAAGCCGTTAGCGCTATTGCAAGCAACGCCACGGACCGTCGGGACTGAATTAACCTTGTTTTACCACTCATAGTCCGGCCGGGACGAAAATTGTGCCAATCTGACGTGCGTCGATTTTCCACGGGTAAAAGAAGAAAAATACCTCGGCCAGTTCGACTCGCAAAAGTGGCCATTTTTCTACTCCCAGTCGTGCAACCAGTTACCGTGGCAGCGTACAAACTTTCATGTACACGAATTTATGTTCATTCTCTTCCTCTGTATTTCGCATTTCATAACAACACTGCTGAAATACAGCAGAACCTCCGGTTTCCAAATTAATACGGATATACGGCTATTGAATAAGGAAATTTTCGTTTAACAAAACACTTATATCACTTTATAGGGATTATTTAACATATCAGATACAGTAATACCAATAACGATATTAAAAGATAAACTATTTTTATTTTACTTACACGTATCATATTTTCCTTGATATTAACATAAATTAAGTTGTAAACCTTGTATGTACCTCAAACCGCCAAAAAGTACTTCAAAATGGAAATGCTTTCAGTGGTACACAACTTCGGGAAATTTGATAATGCTTTTACTGTTTTCTAACCTTTGAAGTATCCTGTGCTTTATTTTACATATACGCTTCCTCTATTGTGTCACTGCACACAAGGTTAACGTAGATAATTTCAATTTCATGCTAAAGTATCAAAATGTACATACTGTTCGAATAAAAAGACATTTGTATGATAAATGTTGGAATAATGAGGGTACTACTATATTTGAAGTACATGAACGTACGAACACGTGAACGTAAACAAACTCGTGTGTTAACCTATAGTTTCTCAGTAGCAACTGTTACGTTCGTATATTCGTGTATCATTTCGTACATCGAGAAATTTTGTAATTAAAATTATTGCAGGTACTTTCTTCGATAATCACCGCTTAATAGGATTAATGTTCCATAAAAGTATGTTCTTGTTAGATGCAACAGTTCCCATAACAATGAAGAGCGCACAAATATTTGGAGACTGGCTTCGAATAGTTTTCCTTGTCAGGTAGAGTAGCGCTGCAGATAAAAGACGAAAAGGACCGAGATGGTGGCGGCAGCAGCCGGTGGCGGAGCGAAATACATAATAAGAGTGGCTACTATTATTTTGATATGGCTCGGGTCGAGCAACGCTACGGCGGGCCGCGTTCCCTGCTTACGTAATTTTGCCCGACCGCCAGCGTGCCGCGAACGTCGACGAAATGAAAATGAAAGTAAAGTAACCAAACATTCCTTGGGCCGGAGAACCGCTACCATTAGCGCTGTCAAGGAGGATAGAGAGAACGAGCCGGATGCCCGAGAAAGGGGGATCTTTGTTTGGTAAATGTGTTCTTCCGCGGATGATAACTTCCTGTTCCTTCTGTCGATAAAAAGAGCAAACGTTCCCGGATTTTTCTGTATCAACACTACGATCGATTGATCTTACAGGATACGTGGAAGACATTAATGGAACTCGCTCGTTTAGGTATTTAATTAATCCCCGCTTGATTAATTTCTATTTCAATTTGAAAAGTATCAAAACGTGTAATTTTTAATATTCGTAATGATACAATTTTAGATAAATTGATTTACTTCCGGATGAAAATAATTTATCCCGGAAATAAAAATGGTAAATATGACGAAAATTCAAATATGAATTTGAAAACAATATATTAATTTTTGTATATTTTAACTGATTATAAATAACCTTTAAGATGATGCAAGTGAATTAATTTCGCCATGATTAATGAAAGTATAAGATGGACAACTGAATCTCTAATTCGACTCTGATCTTCAAAAGGGAAATGGAAATGTACCAATATATTTTAGATAAGAAATCATGTTATAACAATACAATAATTGGTATATAAATACTCTGAAGTGTTTTTATGCAATGGCATTGAATATTCACAGATACAAAACTGATCGTAGCTGAAATCTCGTGTCGAATGTAGACGCCAAAAATAATTGGTTTATTTTCTTTCATGCCAACAAATTGTCAGCATCCATGTAGATGTCTAAACGAAACTAATTACGGTAATCAGTAAACAAAAATGCATTCTAAAAATATAATACAAGCTATAGGTATATGTTACAATAAACATCGTCAAACTTATTTATTCGTGTGTTTCAAAATATACCAACATCATTTAATTTTCTGCAATTTGTAGAATTCCATTTGAAACGAAACGAGTGTAATACCAAGCGATTTACATACACCTGGTTTAAGCAAAATTACGTAAGAAAGAAATCCACGTTTCTAACAATTCCATAAAAAATTACGATATAGAATATTCTTTAGCACTTCGAACATATATATATAT
>NW_016910162.1:404078-420751 GCF_001483705.2 Eufriesea mexicana
TGAAACTTTCTAGGAACTTCGATCGACATAAAGTATATATTTTTGGATCAAAGAAAAATCCCAACACGTAAATTCGACTCTTTCTTGCGTGCAGTGGTCTGAAAGTAGAACTGGCTACATAAAACTGATGTAATTGATAGTGAGCGTGTTATTATTCCGTTAAACTTATACTCATTACAATATATAAATTGCACTACTCAATGAAGTGGAATGGGAATAAGTGGTGCAAATTTTGAACACGATCATTTTTTTCCAAATGACACGAGAGTCTGGTTGTGTTGAATATGTATAAGCACATCAAAAATAAATGGCGATCGGAAACCAGAGCAACCAGAAATATGCTGAAAGCAAACGAAAAGGTCCATAAGGAGGGGATGATGGTGAAGGTATATAGGTTCTCTGAGGAGGTGAAGAGCTTCCTGTTCTCAACGTCCAGAAAAAAAAGCGGCAGCGATGTTCTTTCTCGGTGGTACAAACATCGTTGGCAAGTGGGGCTGAAACATTGACAAATTGCGATAAATTATTAAGTACAGGGTATCCTTGAAGCTACCGTGGCGCCAGGTACTTTCTCACTAAAAAATATGAAAAAAATATACAATAACTTCTTTTTCTATGGGGCTTGGTTTTCGAGAAAATCGAGTTTAGAAATTCATTTTGTATAGGTGCATTCACGACTAAGATACGATTCATTCAACAACATATATCACCTATAATGTTTATAAATAATGTTCATGCAATATTAAAAAAAGAAGAAAATATTTTGTCAATGATATTTTATTACTTCAATTACAGAATTGTTAAAACTGTCATTCTTGTTGCTGTATACAAAGTTGAATTCGTTGAATTACTAGTTAAAAAACTAGGTCTAATTTTTTGATTATTTTTTATGAAAAAGCCACCTGATGCCCAGTTGTATCTAACTTTCAGGGACACCCTGTATAGAGCATAATTAATGAATAGTCAATGTTAAAAGAGTTGATCCAAAATTTCAAGGGAAAATATAAGAATTATTAATATATAATATGTATGGGTAATTATGAAAATGGTCTTAGTCAAAAATTGAAAAGAAATGATTTTATTACTTTTTATTTATATTTTGTATTTTACTTTATGAAAATTTATTATTTGCATAAGAAACATGTACGATTCAGACCTTTCTCGTGTATACATTATATTTTATATTTTTATATTTTTACCGTATTATTATAAATATTAACAAAAAATGTTAATTAAAATATAAGGAAATCTCAACTGAACTATCGACCTTTGTTTATGTTTTTACATGAAGTTAATTTATGAAAATTAATTAGAGAAGGAGGACTTTTATGGTGATAATATGTATTGTCCGTATTTCTATGGCTCGGTGAAGTTCATTTTATTTAAACTTAATTAATATTACTGCATCGAATAAAAATTTCCTTCATGTAAATCAAAGCATATTATAAATTGTAAACGAATGGAATATAATTGTGTGATTTGAAATTGTGTACATTGTCAATATTTGCTAAACATAAAAACGAATGTAGGAAGTGGTTAATTTTGCAAACAAATTAGAGACTCATGAATCAATTTTAATTGAATTTTATCTCGCTTTTAAATCTCTCTTGGTGATATGACTTGTGTATCTTCTGTCTATTAATGAAACTCGGAAATAAAGTCTATCGAGATTTCAAAGTAGATATAAATTGTTTTCTTCTCTTCTCCTCGAGAGAATATTGACAGTGTAGTATAAAAATACGAGTATTATTCTGTAATCCGCTTGTTTACATTAAAAATATTAACGACATTTAACAAAAAATAGTGAAATACAAATACGCAGTAGTTTATAATTATTTCCATCGCGCATAAGGTATATTGACCTCCTTAACAGAATTTTTGGACACAGGAGTACGAAGAACACAGAAATATGATTACGAAAATACGAATTTGCCAATTTCTATTTTTAAGCACATTCCTTTTACATGACATACAATTTCCTTTTATTTTAAAGGCATGCAGCTAATATCATCGCAATTCTCGATGAACTTTCGTAACAGAAAAATTTCAGGCGCGTAATGAATTTCATAGAAAATGATCGAACTTGGCGAAAAGCTCGAGCTTTGTTAAAGATTCAAATTCAGATTGTGCATTCGAATAAAAGGGTTATGTCGTGCTATTTCTCGAGTTGATCTATTTTCCTATAACTTAGTCACTTGACCAAGCAGTTGGCTTCGAGCCACCTATTGCACCTTAGCAGCCTCTTCCTAACTTTCCGGACCTTGCTCCCATTTCTCTAGTCGAGGTGAGGCAGCCTAAATAGATTTGCATCTCTCGGGACGGCTATTTTAACAAAACCTGACCGTACGCAAAATTTACAGCATTAGTACACAGCGAAGCCTAGGTGTGATAGAAATAAATTACGATACATTCGGTCAAGGAAATGGTTGGAAAAATCATACCCACCCACAGCCTGGATGCACGTGTGTACGTCAAAATGAGAGGTTATGTATTCGGCACCGCGCTAGTAGCCAAACAGATGCAACGCCGATGCGTCGTAGGTTTCTCAAGGAATCCGATGCAAAATTGCCGAAAGCCCGATTTCACTGACACAGTTTCTCACGAACGAGAGCTCATAGCGCAATAAAATCGTTTCTCCCTTTTTCCGTGTCGGTGCCGACGGTGCCCTTAGACACTTAATACGTGCGCGTCGAAGGCCAATTTCTAATCCCCTTTGCGACTCAAGGATAAGAGAAACGCAGTTCCTTGTCTTGACTGACGACCATGGGGCAAAAAATCCCTATGAAAAACTCTGCGAAGAAAAGATCCTAGAAGCGAGAACGAGTGAAAATCGTCTTGGATAACATGGCGGTTTCCTCTGGAAAAAAAAGCCCGTTCTGAGGTAACTGCACAAAAACTCAGGCAACTTCCTTAAACCTCTTTGACAGTGGTAACAATAAAAACAAAAAAAATGGAGAAAGAACGAAAGGAAAGAAGAAAGAGGATGGAGAAGAGGCAAGAGAGAGGGTTGCAGGATATAAAAACTCTCATAATCTCGCTATTGTGACCGGTAACGGGCCGAATAATTTCCAGCCGGTCGCTCGTAAATGCCCTCGTAAACGCCTCGTAATGCCATGGCCGTGGTCCTTTTTGGTCACTCTTTCGACAGATCTATGGAAAAAAAGGGGTCGCTTGCAGTTTTCCTAGTTTCTAAACGGACACTACTATCCTCGACTGTGCACTTTGTTGCAAACATCTCTAACCTTCTCATTTCTTCAATTGCAACAGCTTATCTTTGCACTTTGTTCTGTAACATAGAAAAATAAATGAAATTAGTTTACTAGAAAATACATTATAAACTTATGTTATTTCTTTGGCACAAGTTTGAACTAATTCAGCAGCTTTGCATTCCTCTCTTTGAATAACTTTCTTCTATTAATAACAAACTTTTAATTCACATTTGTGAAATTATCTTAATGGGAAAAGTAATTAGAAAGTTCCTGAACTAGATTAAAATAGGCGCACATTTCAGTAATTTGCATGTTGATGACTGTAACAAGTGTGTGTTATTTACAGTTAGATGCAGATTCACTGAAAAATGTCAAAGATTAGGCATAAAGTAAAAGAAATTTTGAGTTTGATTATTGAAGATGTTGAATTGGATTAAATACTGAAGTGATTTCTGAGAGAAACTCTGTAAGTCTAGTGTGAAATTTCTTCAAGCGTGTACAAGATGAACGGTAGGTCCCCTTTTTACTCTCTATCACTTATTCTTCGTCTTTTCTCACCTCTTTAGCGTACCAACGGTTACCACGGCGTCGTTTATGGCCATGTCTAAGTTGGCCGAGGTTACATTTTACGGCATTTCTGTCTTAGATGGTTCTTTGGTATCTATGCTTCTCCTATCTACTTGCCCAAGGTTACAACTTTGTCGCGCGCTGATTCTTCCAATGAGCTTTAACCCTCCCATCAAACGTCAGTTTTTGCACTCTTGTGGTCTATAGAGACGGAAAAGCCGTGAGCAATGCTAGTAAAACCAATTGCGTTTCACAATTACGTAATTACAGTGTATCGATTGGAGAGATGATTATTCAATAGACAATAAAAGAACGTGTAATCCAGAATCGAAGAATCGATCGTCACAGTATTTACCGTTACAATATTTATAAACGATATTTTCAATTATTTAAATATCACATACTAATATTAGTTCACATACATTTTACAATCATTGAAAATTTACAAGTATCTCGGCTAAAATTAATGTTGACATTTATTCAGGTAGAAACATAATTGCGTATACTTATTTATTCTATAATTACGTGTAATTTACGTTTACGCTTATTCTGATTATACTACTTTATCTATGAATACCACGTTTACTACTATCTATATAGATATGCTAACTTTAAGTACATAATACAGATCGGTAGTTCAAAAACGAAATAAAAAATATATTTTTGTTGTTAATTAATCTTCAATTCTATTGACATACTTGAGCGTGCCTATCCCATCCATAAAATATTTTCACGTTCGAATAATATCTACGAAAAGAGATACAATCATAAATAGATAACAGGTTACGAGTGAAGTAGAAAATTTACCTTCGAGAGAAGCTTACCGGGCGAGCGAAGAATGTTTACATTTTATATACGTTGCGTGACAATCGATCGAGCGTCATTTGACAATGAACGTTTCACAACGATGAAGTCAGTGCAGTTGGATGCAAACGAGTAATCAATTTCTGTATCATTAAATGGTAATGTAGCATCCAGCTCTGATCACTTGATAATTAGTCAAACGCAACAGCGGGTACTCGTAAAATTAGATCGATAAATTTCTAGATTCGAGCCTAGGGAATAATTGAAATGCGAATTCCACTGCCACCACGTTCCCAGTCAGCATGTCATCTATAATATTGCATAATCTGCGTTAGCATCGCGGACATAAATAGCAGGCGTTAAATGCATTCACGAATTTTAGCACGATGCTCTTACTCACTGTTAAGTTTTATTATGCTCGTAATGCGAGCCAGGCAAGCCGTTAGCAATTATTATGCGTTCCTCAAGATAAGAATGCAGATTTTTTTCTGTAAAAAAAGAGTATTCGTGTATAAAAATGATTCAGACTAATTACAATCATACTATTAAGATAAAAACTCGTTTACTTAACTATAAACAGGCGCTTTTTATTTCTAAGATTTACCAACATTTCACATTTGTGTTTAGTTTATTATTTAACGTTTAGTCAGCGACATGGTATCGTGTTTACAGCGATGACATCAAATGCGACTTTCGTAACTTTATACGTTAAAAAGCATAAAACCGTTCATGATATTCAAAGTAACGCTTTTGAAGCAAAATTGACCAAGATCAACTTTAATGACGTCTAATCTAATCTATGTTGTCATTACTTCGGCTCGAGATTCGATTTACATTTAGAATTCGTAATCGCAGTCCAAATGCCTTCGTGCATTACGAAGACGCATAACCTCAAAAGCGTTAGTAACACGTACGTAACCGATCAACGCGAGAAGAATGAAATATCTCGTGAAACAGTTTGACAGTTAATAGATAAAGAGGCTTACAACACTGTGGTTAGTTGTTCGGGAGGACGATTTTCAATTCAGCTTGATCGAAGGACGATACTCGTGCGTTATCGGTAAAATTTCACGTGTCGCCTTTGCAGTTGCCCTCATCGCCGCGAAGAACAGTCGGATCAGCTTCAATTTCTGGCCGACCCAATTTCGCAATTTGCCGTATGTACGTACGGGCTCACATGTGTATACACGCGGCTGCGACTCGGCCACGAGGAGCTATCGAATCTCCACTTTATTGTTCCTCTTTCGGCGCTGCTTTCGCCCATCGACCGAGTTCATCGGTTAGCGACGAATCGCCACTCGAGTCTAACCAACGAGAAAGATCTTTTTTTATCTATTTTACCATGACGATAATTGGTCCGAGAGAGGAAGCAATTGTTACGTTTCCTAATCGTTTCCGTAATTCGCGGAGATTTTATTTCTACACCGCAATTCCTGTTAACATGGAATATTTAAAGTTTGAACGCGTTACATTATGCATGCCGTACTCCTACCCGAATACGTTACACGCTTTTAATCCCTTATACCATAATTCTTTAATTGCTTTGTAACGTGGATTTCATTTTTCCTAGTTTTGATACCTTATCTCAGTTATGAATGAAATTATAGTTCTATTTCAATTATAATCATGTAACTATAATTTAATGATACTTATACCTGAAATTTATAGTAATTGCCATTATTACTTATAATAAATAATAAATTATGATTTATTATATTTGTAATATTTAAAGTACAAAACTATTCTAAACAATTCGGTACATGTAAAAGTGATTTCATGAAAATGCGTCGTTATTCATATCCTACCTCTTACTTTTCAATATCTAAGTAATCATGTTTGCCCACACATTCACGATATCTCACGTTACGATGGTCAAATTCTTAGAAAAGTTTAGATTATACTTAGTCATTAGTATGTCATTCTGAAATAGAGTGAAAACATATTTAAAAAAATTTCATAAAGAATGCTAGATTTATTCCAGTGTTGGAAATTGAAAAGCACAGGACTCGCAGCATATACACGTATACACGCATGTATTTTAAAAGTAGCGTCTTAAATAAAAATGTTTCCTCCTAATTTGTTTTACACATCACGTCAGCGGAGACTCCCGAATTTTAAAGAAAAGTAGCATTGTCACGCTAGCGGCGCCCCCACAGTCAGTGCAAAAGGTTAAACGTTTGCGTCGTTTCCCGCTACACGGCTCTCCTGTGAATTTTTGATATGATTCCTTTTCCTTGTTGCATATTTAGTTCTTACTGACTGACAATGGTCGAAGGATTGCATCTAGAAGGAATACGAATTTAAAGTGTATAAATAAAGTGTAAGAAAAATAAGTTGTAAAATAGAAAGGATGGTAAATAGAAAGGGAACTTTATTTTCATCGTTGTATAGATAGGCTTTACTCGCAACGACACGCTCGTTCACGCGTGCTCGTAGCTTGCATAAACTCACGCGTGATTGCAGTAGCACGACAGCACGCGTGCGTAAGTGTGTACCGCTGCGTGCGTAGCGAACGATGAGATGCGCGCGTGTGCGTGCGATCACGTAAACGTTAGAGACGCGTATAACCACGCACCAAGTATAAGTAGGCCACGGTGCTTTCACACGATAAGACCTTATCAGAATGTACGCATACGACTTTGCCTCTATCGTATTTTCCTCTGCCTCCTGCCTCTCCGCGTTTCCGTCCACCAGTTTTCCTTTCTCACTCTCCTCCATTATACCGTATTCGACTCTCTCGTTCTTACTTCTATATATTTCCTTCCTCTAGCCTCTTTCTTTTTCCTTCTTCCCTCACCGACACTCCTATGGTCTCACCCCCTCCCCCCTTTTGTTCCTTGACGTTCTTTTCTTTCGAGTCGATACGGCTTTCTTTCTTTCTACCTTTTCATTATCTACATTCGTACATACGTGTCGCGTGCACGTCTCTTTCTTACCGAGTGGTGCAATTTCGGCCAACCTATTTTATTTCCCATTTACCTACTATTTCGTTATATTTTCACTTTCTTCCACCCTTCTCTTACTAATGTATTTCAATGTCGTGCCCCTTTCCTTCTCGTCGTTCTTTAGTTTTTACCCTCACCCAGCTGCACACACGATAAAGCCCTTCCCACGCGCGGAAGCGAAGGATTGTAAAGGCTGCCGCCACGTGAATGAAAGCATCCTGAAGCGAGGCTCTCGTTTCCTTTTTCGCTCCCTTCTTTTGCTTCCTTTCCACGAGTCGGCCAGCAACACGAGCAATACGCCACGAAAAGAGTCGAACATATACGAGATTCTGCTCGGCACTGCTCCGCCGATCCCGCGAATACGACAGTTTATTAAAATACCGACGGAACAACGTCGACGCTCTGTGCCAATCAGTCTCTGGTATTTATGGTATACACAGGAAGGAGGATATAGTTCTTCTATTACCAATCGAGTAAAAATCGTATTCGCTGGATACGTCGTTTCTTAGACAGCCACTGGGAGAAAAAGTCGAACGCGATGAAATGTTACATAACCGTATAATAATCGAGTTAACGAGATATTTAGTTAATTCCATAAAGTTGTACCTGTTGACACCATTTCGATGCACTATGTTGTGAAATGTATCAAAATATATTCTTATATTCCGAATCGATTTACGATTATTTTCGTTTTCTATCGAATTGTTTGTCGATAATGATTAGAAGCTTCGAAGACGAATGTAAATACTTATCATCGTTGAAAACAAGGAGCAAAATACAATGAGAAAGGAAGATATTAATATGTAGTAGGTAATTAACCATGAACAAAATTCAGTTTAACCTCAAAATTTAATCCAAATCTCTTCATTTTTCCTGTCATTAGGTGTAACAAATAGGTTAGTTTGAAGAAACGTTCGATAGGTGTGGTTTGTAGATCGTCTACCATTCGTAGTTCTAATTACGATCATTTCTTATTCAGAGTCGACAATGCAAACAGAAGATTCAGTGATAATATATTATTGCTCGCAAATCATGGAACGGGAAAAGAATCGAATAATTAAGCTCTCTCGGCGTCGGTGTTTCAAGGATCGATAAGATCTGTCGGCAGAGGTCTAGCGAAACGCTTGCAAATAATTTACAGAGATGCAAATGACAATGAGAAATGCTTTCAAGAGCGGAATTCGGTGCTGAGAAAATTCCTTTGTGAACGGGGTAAGTCCACACCGTAGCGGTGAGACAGCGTATTCTAGAAACGGCTGATCCGTCATTAACCCTTATTTATACCTGCTCGTGTAATTAACGTTTATGACGTTTCCTGCTTACGAAGACGGAAAGTTTCAACCTCGAGGAAATTATTGCTAGACGGCATCTCCCGCTTTCCATACTTTATTGATGCCTTTATGTGCCTGGGACCAGTTGCGACGAACTCGAGCGAAGGAAAGAGTTTAGGGAATGGTCAAGGAAGATCGGGTCAAAGAATTTTCCTTCAAGGTTCTACCTTTGCAGAAACTTTAAGAGTTTGTAAGGGCTATTTTTTGCTATACTTTGCAACAGCGATAACTAACCTAAGCCATCTCAGCCAATGTTTTCAAGCAATAATTCGATTTTTTTTTTTTTTTTCAGCGAGGTCCACAATTTCCTCATCGTTAAATTGATATTTCTACAAGGAAATGTTAAGCGGAGTTTGATCATGAATCACAGTGAAATATATAGTAAGAATTTATTGTAAATATTCATGATATACGAATTAGTTCTAACAAGCACTGATGAGAGAAGAGGCGCCGGTAGAATTTTCACCAGCAAATACGTCCCTGGATCGCATCGACGTGTTAACTCGTTGTATAAACAACAATGTAAAGACCTTGAGACCGCAGTGGTGCAAGGCATCGAATGTAAAACGTTCACATAACATTATGACATTACATAATGATCTGTAATGCCACTGCAATGCTGCGTCTGGCGTGCTCGGCGACTAGATGAGAGATCAGGATCGTCTAGAAAAAAGGCAAAAAAAAGTGCGTGTGGCATTTAATGATGTGTCAGTCAAGGTAACTAAAGATCGGGCGATACGTTTATCACTGTTATTCGTTTATCGTATCGCGGTCGACCCTCGAAACAATTACCAATTAATGCGTGGCACCGTTCCAGCGAATCTAAGCCAGAAGAAATTCTACAAAATCTCGCCCAGCCATTATACGCGCTACTACGCTCGCAACTAACGCTCCCCACGTGTCGATGGTGTTACAACACTTTTAAATGCTGAGCAAACACCTTTTTATCTCAATGTAATCGACAATATTCTGGATACACGTGAAAACACCATGACCGATATGTTCTACGTTCCTTAGAAGTGGTATGGAAAAGTTTTTGTCCTACGTGACACTGCTCTGTCCGTCTTTGATAACAAACATCGGTCCATGCGCAGTTGATCTTTTAAAGTATGAATTTATAACATATTAAGATAAAAAGGTTTATAAAAATAGCTACGCACAGGATTTCTATACTTAACAATCATTATTTTTACAAGTAAAACGCATTTTATTTATTGTTACTTTTATTTGAAATTATAAAAGTATACTTATTTTCTTTCAGATAAAACAGTCTCTCTCCCTCTTTCTCTTTCTCTCTCTCATGAACTATTCATACATCTTATGTTATGTTATGATAAATTGTTTTATCAGATCATTCCGCTAATTAACGGGACGAGAGATGAATGTAAGTTTAAAAATTCAGCGATTTTGCGTTAATCTGGTAATCCGAATAATACACGTGCAACTTGTGTATCATTCGCACATAATTTGTCAGTATCAGTTCTAGATTCACGTACAATCGTGCAACAAATCATACATTAAAGAGATGGCTATCGGGATGAAAATTCCGCGGAGTAACATTTATCTGGAATCAGGTTTCCTATTTTTCACGAAAGACTCGTTTTCAAGTCTCGTTGTACACAATTCGCACTCGATACAGAGATTGCATCAACGTTGTTCGCGTCGATTTTTTTCCCCATTTTCTCTCGCAACCAGCCAACTATTGTTTCCCAAAGCTACCGGTCTATTCAGGAATACGTTTATTTTTTTTTTCTCTCCTCCTAGCGAAACGGAAGACTCGATGCGTGCGCGTAGACGTGAACGCGTGATCGCGCGCGCATGCGTTTTCCACTTTGGAAAGCCGCGTGTTTTCAGCTATTATCCGAACACGTTCACGGAAAAAGGACTGTTATCGGACTGTCGTTAACTCGACGTTAAAAGATTCGTCACGAACCGCCGCATATATGCGCCGATTCTTTCCACGCGCAATTACATAGCCTCAAACCTAACCTATAGCTCCATGGAATCGCTGCAGCTAGAAAAATCGGTGGAACGATAACCCGCCATGGGGAAACCGCAGAGTTCCTAATCACGTAAGGAACAATCGTATTGCACGTTCTTCCGCCTTCCTTCGCTCGTCACTTACATTTACGATCATTTTCTTGCTTTTTAGGTTATCTCCGACTGACTCAAGACTAACTAATTTGAAGAATATTCAGACGAACCATGTCGACCAACGGTGCAGCAGACGCGCATTTCTGTGAACAACTGTACGTGCAAAGTAGAAGGTTACCGCATGACATCAGCCTATGCTGTTGCTACACTCTATTACTCCGTTGTCCGCGATGATAGCTCAGCCGAGTTTTCTTCTACAGCCAACCACACCAGCCGCTCGAGTTTCGCCACGAGATTGACCAAAAACGTGGACTGATCTTCAAGCGTGATCAGGTACTCTCGGAGTAGCCTGTGCGACCAAGCAAATGCGCGAGGAGAAAAACTGAAGGACCATGGGAATATGCCGACACACGTGGGAATGCATTAATTTTACTCGTGCGCTTTCTGCGAAATGTAAATGCAAGAGACAGGCTGAATGGATAGAAATACAACGTAATGGATACGAGTACAATAACGATGTACCAGGAATCGTTTTACGGCTGGAAATGAATTTATGAATAATAATTCAGCCGGGAGAATAGTAAAATGTTCCACCTATCTGGGTGATTTTTACCATGAACGACAAATGAGACAGTCTTTGCGCTGTTTTTTCAGAAAGAGATATTTAACATGATAGTACGTAGTTTCGCAAACAACGAAAACCAGGTGCATAAATAGATGTACCCACCTGTGTGCACGCTATTATTAGAACGTTTGAGAAAACAGGTATTCCACTTTATCTCGAAAGAAGCAATTTCGCGGATGCTCAAATTCGCTCGCGTATCATATCAAGGTGTTCAGGACTAAAAGATATTGTTATTGATTTTGATTGCGAAGCCCTAGGTATACTTCAGTACCAATGTGTACGTATGAAGTAATGACAGTCAAGAAGCTTCACGAAATAACGACCAAAAATGACATTACGAATCTCCTTAAATTTTATCAAACGACAATGGGGCAAAAATAGGTACCTATCGATGTTAGCACGCCGTGCATACGCTTGCACAACCTTGTTCTGGTTTTAGACTGAGTCGTATCTTTCCACGGAGAAACATAAGCATTTTTTCATTAGTCTCTGCCGCGATACTAATCGTGGCATTGCGCGACAATTAGAGGAATCTCTCTCCGTTCCGTTCCAGTATTCTCCTGTACATGACAGAGTTCCTGGATCGTGGATTCTATTAAACGCGCGCAATTTTCATACCGTCGAATGCATAATTAAATTTCCCAGGTAGAAGTATTATGCTAAAGTCTGTAATCAATTACGAGAAACCGAGACAGCGATACTTCGAACAGGAAGACAAAGCGCCATAAATGACGTAAGTTCGCACAGACGATCGAAGCAGGATGGAAAGGTTTTTTCCTCGAATCCTGATGGGGCGCGGCCATTCCGCGAGTCTCGAAGAAGATTCTTGTTTTTCTCATTTTCCAAATCATCGTTTCGCCAGGTTGCGAAATGGGCGGGAGATCCAGCCGAGGCATTGTCGTTTGATGTGAAAGGCAATACTCGTACTATTTTAGACGGTGTCTGAAACGGCAACAGAACTTTACACGTCGGTCAAGTTTTGACAATCTCTTTTATAAATAGTATCATTATCAGCTCCAGGTGAGAACCGTTCTACTTGTACCCAAAGGAGTTAAAGATGGCGTCGAGTGTATCTCGTATAGCTGAACGAGGAACGCTTAGGAAGGAAAATTTATCCAAGAGTCGATAATGCTATTTTCATTGCAGTATGCCATTTTCGAAGATATTCGACTGCTCGACTAAATTTGCACTTTCCATCACACCTCGAAGTAGGTAAAAAGAACTTTTGTTTCGTTATATACAACAAAATCCCATTTTAATTTGTTAAAAATCGTTTTAGCGACAAAAATGGTGGCTACGTGGGTCTCATGGAAACAATATGCGACAAAGTATCGGTATGGGATGTACAATGAAGCAAAGGCAGACAAATTGATTATTTTAATGGATTCTGAAGGACAAATAGAGGAAACGAGTAATGACGATCAATTGATTCCGTAATAACTCTTTGAAATCTCTCGTATTGGCTGCGAATCATTATGCAATTAAAGCGAGAGAATTTATCGATGACGTTTAGCGCGCATATTCAGAATCGGGCATAAGAGCCGGCATACCGGTAGAAAATCGTGTTGAAGAAATCGTTCACGATGAGTACGGCTAGTTAACTGTGTGCGCAAGTTGTAACTGTCGAGGAGGCAACCTTGAAACTGGCCACCACCTCCAGCTTCGTCACCTCTATCACCTACACCAGCAGCGCGTGATGTGCATCAGTGGTCGAACTACCGGTCGGTAGCAACTAGTGGTAGCAATAAGAACAAGCATCACCGACGCGTTCGCTGTCTCCTCGGAAGCAGCAACGGGGCAACCTGAACGGCAGCAATTTAGCAACGGAGCGCAGCAACGACTAGAGCAGAATAAGAGGAGAAAGGGAGGGCCCGTGTCGGTGGAACGGCCAAAGAAAGAGCCCTCCCTTTCCTTTTCCTACGACTCCTCCTCCTCCACTTCCTTCGCCGTTCGTCGCAGCCCTCTTGCGCGTTCACCCTCTCTCTGTTGCTCTTCCTGCCGCCTCGCGCGCCTTCTTGCTTCACCCTTCGTCACGGGAAGCAAACCGGATTCGCAATAAAACGAGTCACCTCGAAATATACGAGACCAACGAGGATCTAACCTATACGGTCAAACTGGATCTCCGTCTTTCTATTTCTCATTCTGCATTCTCCTCTTCCCTCTCTCTCTTTCTCCCTTTCTCCCTCTTCCTCCCTCCCTCTTTTTATCCCGTTCCGTTGCACCTTCGTTCCCGCTTCTCCCTCCCCTTTTCCCGGTTTCCGTCTCGCTTTTTCTCCCTCCATCTCTCTCCGTGTCTCGTTTCGCTGAATCTTCCTTCCTCGTCTGGCGCGACCCGAGTGAAAGGGACAAGGAAAGATGGAATGGCTAGACCTGCGTCGTGTTGTGAGAAAGGTGCAAGTACGACCGTCGGCGACCACCTCATGGGATGAGGTAGAAGTAAGGAGAGTTAGAAAGGAGAGTTCGACAGGGGAACAGAGAGAAAGAAAAACAGAGAGAAAAAGAGAGAGAGAGAGAGAGAGAGAGAGAGAGAGAGAGAAGGGGAATGGAAGGAGAAAGAGACGGAGTGAAAGAGTTAGGAGGAGGGTGAGACCGTCTCACGAGAGAGCAAGCGGTCCAGGGGTGTTGTTCCATAATTTCTGCGCATAGTGCCGTGTCAACGGAATTTCTGTTCTCTCGCGTTGCTCGTGACACGCGGACCGATACTTTCGCGCGTGCCATTCTAACCGTACACGTTCGTAAAGAATTACGCCGAGCGACAGACCACGTTGAGCAACGTTCATAGAAAATTATGTATTGCGCGAAATATCAAATCGCAGACGCAATAGCGAGGAATTTTAAGCATGGTCGCCGCGAGGAAGCGCCACCTCGCGGAAGGAGTACTTTCGCTTTCGTGGAAGAGAGTAGAATTCGTTCCGCTGTTCTCAACCGCGACTAGAGTAGACTGTCCTAATTATGTAGCTCCGTATGAGTCAGGCGAGGGAAAGAATGTCCAGGTTGATAAGATTGCGCAGATAGCGGGAGAAATGTTTGCGTATCACCTACTACGCGGTGGTTGTAAGTACAGATATACGAGTTTCCATCGAAACTTTCAGCTACGCGAATTTCGCGTAAAAGGCATACATAACCTAAATGCGGATGGAATTTGCGCGGCGCCAATTGGCTTTCCTTTGCACGTTGTACGCACATCGAAACGAAGGATACGCGATGTTCCGATAAATAATGAATAGGTGGAATGCAAATAAAGCAAAAACCGAAGGAAACGAATAATGATAGAACAGCGAGAGGGATAACGAAACGTCTAGAATCTTGAAAGCACATGTAAACAAAGAAAGAATGCGAAAGAAATAGCAGAGCGTTTAATTGCATGCGTGCCATAGCTAAAGAGGACCTTGCAATTTTCCTCTCTTTTCCACGCTCCTCTTTCTCCCTCACTTCCTTCTTCCCCCCCACTTCCTTCTATCTTTCGCGCGTAATGATAAACAGCCGCGTGTTCCCTGTAACGATTACGCAAGGCGTTTGGCCTTCTCGACACGCTTTTAATTTAGACCGCACCATAAATAAATAAATAGTATCGAGCCCGATAACTCGACGCCGGACGGCAGCAGACCCGCGAGTCCACGAGACTGCACGCGAATTAATTAATTTCTCGCAATTACGCCGACGCAGATAACGCGCGCGCAAATATTTGACGTAACGTACGCCGCCTCTTCGGCGAGCGAGAGGGACAGAGAGGGAGCTAGGGTGGGGAGAAGAAGAGGAAGAGAGAAGGAGGCGACACCTACCCACGTGGCCGGCTCGTTCCTCCGAAAAATTCGTTATCCTTTCGATAATAACCCCTCTAAACGTTTATTGGCCTGACATCTAGCGTCGATACCCTGCCTGAAAATGCATCGCTATCGACGAAATTTTTTATCGAACAACGAAACGATTAAGCCACGTAAGCACGGTGGTAACACGGGGAAAGATCGATTAAAATGGCGTTACCGGCCGTCGTGCTCATATTTGTCCAAAAGGTCATCGATTTCTCATCGATTAGCGATTAAATTATTAGTTGAGAGGATGACATTTTTAACGGCGTGGAACGCGGTATCGGCGGGGCCCCGTTTAATGTCTTTTAGTAGCCGGTATTAAACGGCAAAATAAATCAAACGAGGCCGTTGGGAGTTGGCGCAACTCGAACAAGGCATACGTCGTATCGACATTTTCACGTTATCCCGGCTTCGATTATTTCGTATTCCGAGACCCGACACGTCCGTCTTTTTGTTATAGCCGCGTACACCTCTGGATGAAAAAAATCCGGTCTAATAAGGTCGGGCCAGTTTCGCGGCGAGAAAGAGTATAGGAAGAGTTTATCATGCGCAGAGCGCGGCGCAGTGCATATCGCATCAGCTGTTTCTCGACCTCCTTTCAGCGCGTCCCCCGAGCGAAATTCGTCTGCCGCTCTAAGTATAACCGGCCGCTGCCGTAATCTCCGAACGCGTGCACATCGTTGACCGAA
The DNA here is from genome assembly GCF_001483705.2 of Eufriesea mexicana. Taxonomy (NCBI): domain Eukaryota; kingdom Metazoa; phylum Arthropoda; class Insecta; order Hymenoptera; family Apidae; genus Eufriesea; species Eufriesea mexicana. The sequence goes on from NW_016910162.1 coordinate 420,149, forward strand.
TCTACGAATGGCGATAGCCGCGGGTACGCCTGTCCCTGCGAGCCAGCTAGAGAAAGAGGAACGATGAAACAATCGCATACCTGGTGCACCGACTCGAATTCAAGCCGCACCAGTCGGCCATGAAATTCTTTCGAAGAATGTTTATAAATAGTTGGAATGAAAAGTAAAACGTTCACGAGCTAAAGGTTTCGTTAATGAAACGAACCGACTGGTCGGCTGGCATGGGTCGCAAGATGAATGAGAAACGTGTTTAAAAGTCCGTCGTTCGTTCTTTGTGGGCCCCGTTGGAAGGAAGGTGAGTTTTCTCGGAGATTTAATGACACTTGGTGGCACGTAATTATCAATTTGAAGCAAGTAACACACAAGGCTACGAGCGAAGAATCGGTAGAAGCCCGCCGTTTTAAAATTCGAAGCAGAGTGTAACGAGCGATTAAGATGCCGTTACTGGTCTTTTGTAAACGAACTGCAACGAACTACAACGTACGACGTACGAACGAACGAACGAACGAACGAACGAACGAACGTAGGAACGGTGGAGAACAGACCGTACAAATAGCCAGCCCGTTTAAGGCCATTTAAGGTTAATCCAACGATAAGAGCGGT
>NW_016910162.1:421078-423110 GCF_001483705.2 Eufriesea mexicana
GAGCGGTTAAAGATGCTCGTGTCACGAGCTAAACTCGTAATCAAAGTAAACGCGGAGGAAGCTCGAAGCAGTAGGTGTTTACCAGCGAGTCATTCAAGCATTTCACTATCGATCACGGCTGAAAGCGTTTCCGATGCATAACTAGAGCAACGACATAATTCTCCGGATGAAAAAGAGGTACGCGCGACGGCCGCGCGCGCGAACCGATTGGATGAACCGGCCGGTCGCGGGCCAACGTTTTTAAAAGGGAAGAAAGCACGTGGGAGTGATAGGTGGCGTGGAGAATAGACGGGTTGGAAGGTCGGTGAAAGAAGCGAGAGCGATCTAGTGTCTAGAGAGAGAGGTAGAGGAAGGAGGAAAGGGAAGGAAAGGGTAGGAAGAGGGAGGCGGTGAAAACGTAACGTTCTATCTCCTCGGTTCGCGAGAGACTGAAGAGGCGCGCAAGCGCGTTCGCTCGTGCAAAGAGGACCAAGGCGGAGTGAGAAAAGAAGCGGGAAAGACAAAGAGTGGGAGAGGGACGGATCGAGGGAGGGCAGTGAAAAGCAAAAGATAAAGTTTCAGCCGGTGATAAAGAAGGACAGAAGAATCGAGGGAACGGGATGGAAATTACACGGTGGGAGAGAGACACGGTGGACACGGGAGGAAAAGACTCACGGGAGGACGACGCAGAAAGAACGGAAACGTATGGGCTGGTGAGGACGCGGGGTGGGGGAATAGATGGTGGAAGGAAAGGAAAGAGAGAAAGAAGGGACGAAAGAAAGAAAGAAAGACGGGAAGAAAGAGGGAAAGAAAGAAAAGGAGAAGCGTCGTGCAGGGGCTGCAGAGCTCTCGCTCCATTCTTACGTATTACGTGCACGAGCACGAGCGGAGCCTTGTATTACACCATTACCGTGACAAAGAAGCCCGCTATTCAGCGGCATCCGAGCGACGGAGATGAGAATAAAGAGTGTAGAGCGGTTGCGATTTTCACGTGTACGTTCGTACGTGTGCACACCACGAGACCAGATAGACGTACGAGCACGGCTAGACGCAGAAACGAGAAAGAAAAGATGAAAAACAGAGAAAGAGAAAAGGAGAGCAGGAACGGGAGAGAGCGAGGGAGAAGGAGCACGAGGGAGAAAGACGGAGGAAAGAAAGACAGACAAAGTCTATACTCTTATCGTTCGACAGTTCGTGCATGTGCATCGGAGAATACAAATGCAGGTTCCACACGTGAATCGAGGCGCGCGACACACTACGCCGCGAAATATAAACGTACACGGAAGGAGCAACACCTCACAAACGAGAGGCCTAGGCAAGAGAGCTATTTGTAATGTAATAGTGAGAGCACCAGTGGGGAAAGGGAGAGTGGAGGAAGGTGGTGGTAGGAGGAGGGGCGATGGTGGGAGGAAAGAGTAAGCGTAGGAAAAAGATAGGTAGAGGGCGAGCGAGTAAGCGAGGAAGAGAGAAGAGAAGAGGTGCCACTCGACGAGGAACCAATACTACGGTCCCTTTACAAACCAACTCACGAGGCTCGCGAGGCCTCCTCTCTAGCGTGAGTATTCCGCCGGGAGTTCTCGAGAGAGAGAGAACCGTGCTTTTCGGACCCTCAACCCTTTCTGGGCTCGCCTGTAAGCCACGGGGCCCACCTGGCCTCTTCTCTACTACCACCACCACCACCACCACCACCGCAGAGTCACTACTACCACCGTTACCATTATCGTCACTGTCACCGTCCTGCCACGTTCCGATCGGTGGATCGGTATATACGCGTTTCAAGCGGTATTCGTGTATACCACTACCACACCAACGAATCGCATCAACCACCACCATCGTCACCGCCACCACCACCACCACCACCTCCACCGCCACCACCACCGCCACCACCACCACCGTGGTCTCTCGTCGACTGCCCAGTCTACCACTCTCCGCGTTTACCTAGGACCAGGCAGAGAAAGAAAGAGAGAGAAAGAGCGAAATATCAGAGGCGGAACAGAGATAGAGATAGAGATAGAGATAGACAGAGAGAGAGAGGGAGGGAGAAAGAGGGAAA
>NW_016910162.1:423699-462985 GCF_001483705.2 Eufriesea mexicana
AAAGAGAAAGAAGGAAAGAGAGAGAGAGCGTGAACACTACACAGAGAGAGAGAGGGAGAAAAAGAGAGAGAGGTAAAGAGTAAGAGAGGGTCTCGGGTTTGCGCAAAAGTTACGACGGAGCGAGGAGCAGTGAGACACACCGCGGAGACCGGAAGAGACCCTCTCTCCCTGAAGAAGTCCTCCGGCGAAGTGAGAAAGAGAGAGAGATCACGCGCGAAAAACATACATCGAATGTGTCGTTCCCGTGTACATGTGAGTGCGTGTGCAGCGTGTGTGTAGTGAGACAAATTTCGTGAAAGCCGACTACAAAAGTTGTCAACGTAGCCTCTGTCGTCCTCGTGCCCGTCCTAGTGGTGATCGTCGTCCTCGTCCGTTCGCCCTCGTCTTCGTCTTCCTCGCCTCCGCCGACTCCCGTCGTAACCGTTGTCGTGGTCGTGGTCGCGTTCGTGGTCGTCGTCGTGCCTGTTCGCCGCGAGTCTTTCGTCGGCAGGCCACGTGGCCTCTGGTTGCCTCTGTCTTCCGGGTATCCATGGGAGTGTGTCGCCTCGATCGGACGTCGCGCGTCCCGTGAATTTTCCGCCACTTCGCCATCGCGGTATCCCGATACGGCTGGCACAGCGGCGCTGTTATCAGCGCGATCCCAGTGCGCGTTCTTGCCGAACGAAAACACCGGACACGTGCTCATCCGCACGTGCTTTCGTCGACGCACGTGCTCTTTAGACAAAGCCCGGCTGCATATCGAACGAGCTTTCCGAGATTCCACAAGGATGCCGATTTAAACCATCGTAGTCCCGATATCCCATTTTTGAAAATCAGAGGTACACGAAGGCCGACACATATACATGCATATAGATATATATACATGTATACATATATATGTATATGTATATATATACATACACATACGTGTAGATAGATATATATATATATAGAGAGAGAGGGATCGTCGAGGTTAAGTAAAATTGCGAAACCGTGAAAGGAATCGAGAGAAAGGAAGAGAAAGGAGAAAGAAGGAGGATAAAGAAGAAGAAGAAGAAGAAGAAGAAGAAGAAGGAGAAGAAGAGGAAGAAGAAGAAGAAAAAGAAGAAGAAGAAGAAGAAGCAGCTTCGAAGCAAAGAGCGAGACTCGGTGTGCTCGGTTGCCGCTTACGTACGAAGCAAGAGCGGGCTGCGTTGTGTAAGAGCTGAAAGTAAAAGTTGAAACCGCCGAGTTGGGCTCGCGGGAGCGCGTGCGGAGCGCGCTAAAATCCGATCCTGTCTCGTAGGCTGGGCATAGCCGAATATCTCTGCCTCTCTCTCTCTGTCTTTCTCTCGCTGGCTTTCGGATTTGGTCCCACCTTCGGAGCTGTGTTTCTCTCGGACGTGTCTCCTAAGCGAGAGCCGATCGCCGCCACCATTGCCGCGGAAGGAACCCGGTGATTGTCGGGAAGCCGAACGGCGGAACGCACGGAACGGAACGAAACGGAACGGGACGAAACGGGAAACGGGAAAGAAGAAAAGCGAAGTGTAGAATTGTGTAACAACAATTTCTAGTCCGTTGCCTGGCGAAATCCGTGGCTAATATCCGATTGGACGACTGCTGGCGCGCCAGCCTGGGTCTCTGGCGACGAAAACAGGTGAAAGAGCGCGCATACGGTGGACGCGCGCGTTCGATCGCGATCGTTCCCGAGGCCCGTTCGAATCGTCGTGGACCACGAGGAAAGCGATGGAAACGATCGTAACGACGATCGTTCGCGTATGCCCGGTTCTCGTCTCGTGCGCTACGAAACGCGAGTGTTCAAGGTCGTCGCTGGTATCCCACCGGTAACCCGCTTCCGGGACGAGGAGGACGGCAGCAGGATCCTCTGGGCGGATTTCGTGGTAGAATTCCAGGCCCCGTCTCTCTTGATCGCCGCACGCTACAGAAGTTTCGTAAAACGGATTACAAAACCAGAAGAGAAAGGAGACAGAGAAAGGGAGAGGCAGAGAGGAAGAAGAAGAGAAGCAGAAGAAGGAGAGAGAAAGAGCGCGGTGATCCGCCGCAGGAAATTGTACGGCAACGATACGCAGTGGAGATACGGTGTTCGAGCACGAGTTCTGGATCGTCCCGAGGGTGGACGACGACGACGAGTCGTGAAAGAAGAAGTCGTCTGGCAAAGACGCCCGGAGAAAGAGGATAAAGGACGGAGAAGCCTCTGCCGAGGACGCGCCAGTAGCGGAGGACAAGTTTGAAAGACGATCCGGATGCGGTGGCTGAATCCACTTGTTATCTTTCTCAGCCCCAACGAGACCGCGTACATTTCTAATCTGCCACCCTCGCGAGTGCCACTCGTTCCTCTCATCGATAAAACGCATCCCCCGGCGATCTCGCGCGACGTTGCGTCGCTCTTTTACAATAAGATCTCGCAGAGCTCGTGAACGCTGCACGGAGACACGCGGCCGAGCGGAATTAAAAGTGCGCTTAAAAAGGTTAGCGGGATAAAAAAGGCGCGCGCGCGAAAGGATAAGAGAAAGGAATAGGAGCCACCTCCGAGTCCTTGAGAGTACCCAACGGGTAAAAGTGCCGCGCTCGGAGCCAGCCGGTTGACCCTGGGCAGCCAACGGAGCAGACCCCGTTGGAAAAAAGTTCTCCACGTCGTTGTCGTCGTCGTCGTCGTCGTCGCCGTCGTCGTCGTCGTCGTCGGCGCCGTCGTCGTCGTCGTCGCCTTCGTCGTCGGTTAATCCCCCGTTTGCCAGGGTGTCGCGCGAGCAATCGCGTTACCAAATCACGCCCTTCGGATGAGATCACGCGCCTGATAGCCTGCGACACACGTGTGAAACCAGCAGACCGACTGTGTTGGCCCTTGAGAGCCGGGTTCTCGATTATCGCTCGCTTTCCAATTTCTTCCTACCACGAAGACTACCACTCGCCGGCCAACCGATCCACGATCAACGAGAATCGATCCTCCGCGATACCATCTTTCACGCTTCGTGACTGTGTGGACGTGCTCCTCGGTGTGAAGTGATTCAGTGCCAGAGCTTCGATATTGCAACCCTGATTTGGTTAATGTTCCACCGTTCCGTCTGCGTTCCTCTAGTACGACGTGCTGCGATCTGTTTCTCGTGCCGGTGGTGATACATGCTCCGGTATATCAATGTATGTCACGTGTCTGTACCGTCGTCCTCGCCGCCGCTATCACGGGATTTCGGGTCGTCGGCTCGTGGAGATGCTTCGTGACTCTTCGAGAGAGTCTTAAGGGATACAGCGCTGTTCGCCGGCCCGCTTTCTTTGGATACCATCGATATTGGATAAAGTACGGACGATTAAAACGACAAGGTGAGAACACTGAGCGCAGAGACATCTATGTAGGCCTATAACTAGCCCCATTTTCATCTCCCTTACGATTCGCCAACGATTAACGCCTATGCGGGTGTATAGGTACTATAGGTTTCGTTACTTCGTTACTACGCATGAATTTCTCCCTAATTTCGATCTAATTATCACGGTTGCACGAGAATGAATCTGGCCTGGCGATAGGCGCGAACGAGACGATGTGGCCTGATAATATTTACATAAAACTCGCTGAGAACGACGAGGATTCGTGGCACGAGCCCGTGTGCGCAATTACTAGCACGCGAAGCGGCGAAAACGTAGCTGAAAACGAGATTCGACGAGACTCGCCAGGCTTTCTCGACTTTTTAGTCTCCGCCGCGTCACTTGACACGGCACTTCGGTGTATCGACGAAACGGTGAAACTGCGAACGATAATGAGGAAATTACCGGAGCAGTGAACCAGCATTCCGTGCGATTCGATACAACGGGCTGTGTAAATTAAAGTAGCGACGTAATTGGACGCAAAAACGATCGCGAGTTCTAACGCACCTAGAGACAGGTAGATGGATTGGCAACGGACCGCACTGACAATGAGAAAATATGATCGAGTGCGTTGTAGAACAAATTACCGCGACTATTGACTCCGCGAAGGTAATTCCTATTTCCATCGAAGAGCCTGGTTTCGCGGCTTGTTTTCGTTCCCGATGAGAATTTCGTCGGGTGTACGTGGTCTCGGAACGCGAGTAAGCTTCTTAGGCATCTGGTGCAAGAAGGAAATAACAATTTCACCCGTAGTCGTCGCGGTCCCCGTTGTCCTTGCTGTTTATTGGCCATTGTTGTCCTTCGTTAATATCTTGGTAATCTTCGGGAAACTTTCAAATAGACCTGTTCACTCGTTCAGCGTAACGACGTAAGGAGGCTTCTTCTGAACGTGTAATTCAAGTTCAGGTGTTCCATGGCCGCGTATGAACGTTGCGCAACTGTTTTTAAGAAAAAGAAAGAGCAAAAAAGGGGAAAAGGAAAAAGATGGAGGAGGGACTCGCGAGTTCTATGTGGTCATCAATGGCTCGCGATGACGGATCGTAAAGAAAAAGCGATCTCGAGTCAAGGTCGAGCTCGTCGAAAGGCGTCTTTACGTTCGCCATTTCGTATTCATGTGGCCATTATCTGCCGGATATATTTATGTTGCGCTCTCGCATAGTCAGTGCATATAGAACTTGCATCCACGCAAATGTTCCGATGCAAACAGAAATTACGGTCAAGTTTGAAAGGTGAACCAGTCGAAATTCCGGGCTAACGTTGTCTCTTTCCTTTTTCCCAATTTTTCTTCCTCTCTTTTCTTTTCTTTCCACACGACGCCCAGCGAGCCTTCTTTTCCCGAGCTGGCGATAAACAACAAATTTCTGTCGCCGTTAAAACGGACCACTGGTCTAGAAGAATTTCCTCTCGGAGTAGTGGACAATTTGCCCCTTTCGTGGAATGCCATTTTCTTCCCGATTTATTACACGATATTCCCGTTTAAACACCCCGGCCGAAGAAGCAAAATATGGAATCTTTACTTTCACGTTTCATTTTCTGGACAAATAATTCCCGCGATTGCGTGACTCGCCGGTATTCGAAACGTTCTCGCCGGTAAAATCCTGTGTATTTCTGTGTACAACGCAAACTACCAAATATTTTACCACGCGATACACGATAGCTCGCTAGATTAGAGGAGTTAGCCAAAGACGAGTTAGGCTCCGTTAAGATAATTTGATTAGCCAGATCGGTTCGAAAAGAAAATATTCTCATACGTATCGAGATAACCACGTGTTCGCGGGTGTAACTGGCATATTTGCGAATAAACCATCGAACGAACGAGTAAACGAGCGTTTAATGATAGTTAACATTTACGCTTGAACCAGAGGCAATTTAAATATCTGTCGCGCACTTTTCAACCACCTGTTTCCAAATGGCGAGCAAATAGTATCCCGATCACTTTTATCTGTGTTACGTGGTCATTGATTACCGGTTGATTCATTATAAGAGGCAATCGCGTCTCGGGAACGATTAATTAACGAGAAGCTGGTAATGAGTATCGGTCGTTCGATGGGTTACGATATCTCTGCTCGGAAACAATGTCGCATACCTCTTACGTCTGTTCGATATCGATCACTTCCGATGATCGGACAGACAACGGGCCAAATCGATCGTGAATCGTGTTCCGGACTGGTCTTACGCAAGAAGAATTTACGTTTCCTCGTTTAATCGCGATCGCTAGGTAGATGGCGCATTTCCTATCGCGTTATTTCCACCGGTCCCCTTCTCCTCTTGGATCCCGGTTCTTCCATTTTCCTTCCACGTCTTCTTTTCCGTGCGTGTGTTTAGCGAACGTTTTCTCGTTGCCGTGATACTGGAAATGAATTTCACGGTCATGGATGAGATGGAATTGGTTCGGACGGTCACAGTCGTAATGGAATTGCAACGCGTAGCATTATCGCGCTATAGAAATGTTCGCAGCTGATAGGAAAAACTCGATTATCGCGGGCCGATTGTAACTAATATAGGTGCCGCGAGATAACTATAATCACGAACAAGCGCTGTATGATACATACCGGGTGTATATTTAACTCGATTGCATTTTTTCCGCGCGCTAAACGTTACGGAGATACGCTGTGGCAATAATAACATCCGGCGAAACATGGATGCATAAACATATTACCTACGAATAGTCTTGCGATCTAACCACGATGTGTCTCTTTCGAGGAGCATTCGCGAGCTCGCCAACGTAACCTAAAACGAAGACAGATATACGTGTCAGCTGTAAACCCAAAAATGGATTCATCGTATCGCAACAGTCTACATCGGTCTACCTGGCTTTTCGAATTACATTCTTCAGATGAAAAGCGTATTGTTCGAGAAGGAGAGAAAAGGTTGACGAATGAAGGATTCCGCGGTGTGCGCGATCGGGTTGGAATTGGTTTGAAAGAATGTTGGATTTTCTACGTGGTTTCGCCGGCGTGTCTCGAACATTTTCACCTTCCACGGTCCGCCTGCGGTTGCTTCCTTCTCAGACGTTTCTTCGTCGACGATAAGACGGTTATTAAGACGCGGACTCGCGGCGCAGAGGCCTCGGATTGGTCGAACGTTTCGATGTGTAGGGCACGTTAAATGAAGTTGCAATTAAGAGAGCTAAAAGCTGCGCGGCTGACTATGCTTCTCAAGGCCTCGGGCCTCGCCAGAGCGTACTTCCGCTTCTGATTAGCTTCCTCTTTTCCCACATCGTCCTCGCCGTTTTCTCTCTCTCCCTCTTCCCCCTTTCCCCTGTCCTCTCTCCGCTATTCTTTCTCTTTCCTTTTTTCCTCCTCTTTTTACCCGGTTTCCCCTTCACATCTCTCCCTGCTCTATCACTCTCTCTCTCTCTCTCTCTCTCTCTCTCTCTCTCTCTCTCTCTCTCTCCTTCTTTCTCTCTCTTATCCTCTCTCCCTCGTGCTTCTCTTTATCTCTGCCGGTCTTATCTCGTACCGTGGGAATCCGCGCGTGCGATTCGCGCCGCGAGAGAGAGGAAGTTCTTAGTCTCGTTCTTCAGCCACCGTTTCTGCTTTTGCATCTTGATAATCGGCCCTTGGTGCACCATTGGTCATGGACATTGCCCGCGTCCGATTGTCGTTTCTTATGGCTTTGCTATCTAAGCCAGGTTTTGCCTAACTGCTAGTTCTTCGCTCGTCCTTAACCCTTTTCCGTAGTTCTGTTGCTTAATTTTCGTATTTGTCGCTGGTAGTGATCGTGATTGAGAAATACCTGAAGAATTGCAGATTTTCGTGTATTAACTTTGTTATAAACAACGCATTAGTAGTAGGAAAATATTTGCTAGACCTACAAATGAAATAGTCTTGCTCGATACACATCTGGCAAGATTTTCTTACATCAATCTTGATACAAGTAAAGTAGTTGGAAGATATTTGGGATAGGGTGTTCAAAAATCCCAATACATCCATTTTTCTGCGAAGAAAATATTTCGGGGTCGAAGATTCCGCTGCATCAATTCTCCTATAAATAGAATATTCGAGGTTAGAAAATATTTGGGGTACAAAATTATTTAAACCTATATTTAACCTATTATTTAAAGAATAATAATTTCATAATACATCGGTATTAATAAAATAATAATAATTTGACTGGAAATAATATTTCGAGGTTGCATAGTGTAATACGTTAATTTCATCATAAACGAAATGCTATTGATCGTAAATTGATTTACGTCAAAATACTCGCGATACGAACGAATATGAAAGAAAGAAGATTTTTTAGTGAAAATGTTGTATAATTACTAATAATAATTAAAATAACAATACTTTCGCAAAGATTCTGGGCGTTCCGTTCAATTCAGCAAATTTCACGAACGAACTCGAAGATTGAGGTTATCAAAACCACGATCGTATTTACATCAGTGGCAGATTGGTCACCGTACGGCAATTGTTATCGAATCGTTGAAAGCTGTTGACACGGGAAAAGGAAAACAAATTACCAGTGATTTCTCTTAATTGACAGACACGGAGCAAACATTGCAGAAAGTAATAATAATTAATCGTCTGACAGGTATAAATGTCCGAGCGACACTATCATCGAACGAGATGTACGGACTTTAAAACTGGTTAAAATTCATCGGTGGTGTTTCGAGTTCGCGGCAATAGATGGCGATTACATAAGCGTGGCAAGCAAGTAGCACGGTTAAAACGCGATTGTTGTTTTCCGAGTAAAATAAAAATCGGACGTCGTCCCACGATAAAACTCGGCCGCGCGATTTTAATGGCTTTAAGACGTTAGGCGAAAATGTTTCACTCGCAGCGTGCACTTTCACTCGAGCCGAGTTTCGCCGAATTGGCAGATACGATTACATCGCGCGTTGAAATTTCTGTCGATCGCGCGGAACACGGTTATTCGTTGTGTCTCGATCTTCTCAATGGTTGCTAGTCCCTTCCACGGCCGACGTCAGATGGAACTACCAGACGGACCAAGTTCGACAAATATATAGATACATACATACACGAAAATATTTCGTACGTAGAGAAATAAGCTTCTTCGATCTAATTGATATTTCTACGCGAAAGTATTTCACCGGTATATGTCGCAACCTTGAATACTTGACTTTTAAGAGGGAACGAAGAATTCGGTCGAGGTGTCACGTACGTTTGATTGTGAAATATTCGTTGGATTATCTTTCAATGAAACACCATTCACATTTTTTAGCGACCAGTATATCGCAGGAACCTAGGAGCCACGATTTTCTACCATGTAGGAAACGTTTCATCGCGTGCTCCGTCGGTAACGTGAATTACATAAATCGTAAACTATTTGAAATTTTAGAGGAAGCTAAAACAGAGTGCAACGCGGGATTGAAACTCGAATTCTTGGGCCGCCTACACGTGGAAATGTTATTTCCCTTCGGTGGGATAGGATGATCGTGCGGCTATCTATAATTTCTATCGTGATCCATAACGGTGTAACAGAAAATTATCGTAAAGTTTGTCAGAATCGTGCAGAGAGCGTTTTCACCCACGCAGTCGTCGAGAAAACATAACAATCTCTGCTCGACTGAAAAGTCAATTACGAACGCATATACTCGCCTACTTGCAGAACAGGCCGCTTCCATTCAAGAGGAACGAAGCTGTTGAGAGAACAAAATGGAATATACATAACTTATCAATTTTTCGATAGTTGGAATACAGTTTTTCTAAACGCCTAGTTTTCATCTTTCGAGTGTTTCTCGCGTTCGAATATATTTCATAACCTCTTTACCTAATGATGGTACGATGCGTCTTTTTCCCCTAGAAGAAAAGAAAGAAAAGGAAAGGTATAGAAAGAAATTGAGAATTAGAAAATTGCATTTCAGTCTAATTTTGGAGATAACTGGTTTGGTAATTTAGGACAGGCGTATGTTATCATAGTTGGCGCGGTGATTTGCTCGTTCACGCAGGTACTCTCGCGACTGCCTCGTGGTATTTTCCTTGGTTTCTGGCCCGTTCTGGCTCGTGGCGATTGTAAATCTTGCGCTCTGGGCCCCCGCGGCCGAGTATATGGCGAGTAACAGCGGCCACGAGTATATACGTCCGCCAACCCTTTCTACCTTCCCTTTCACTTTCATCTATCGCGTATACTCGAGGCCCCTTCGGGACTTGCCTGTTTCTCGCTTGCTTGCTCGCTCAACTTGCTCTTTTGCTACCTACTTGCTCTCTACGTGTGCCGTAGGAAAAAAGGCGAAAAAAAAAAAAAGGGAAAGAAAATGTATGAAGTGTGTAACGAAAGAATTGTTTCGCTACCCGAGCTGGCCTTGAATCGGCGAAGATTAATTTAATGCACGGACAAACATCGCTTCTTGACAACGCGCTGTTTCGTCGACGGTTAGGTTAGGTTAGGTTATGTCTGTAAAGTAAACTGGCGTCCTCTTGAGAGAAAGCGTATTGTTTCTCGCGATTCGTCGACGTTTTATCGAATCGAAGACATTTTATATACACGGCTTGCTACACAGTTTAATATACAGTCGAGTGTGGAGAAACACGAGAGTCGTAACGTCGCGGATTCGCGTGTTTATAGGAAAACGAGACGATCGTTCCTTTCAATACGTCGAATGGACGTTGAACCGTACGTAACGTATGCTGTAACAAAGGTATGCAAAACGAAGAGCAGTGTAATTTAAAGTAGTGACCTGCTGACAAACGTCGCTGACTTTCTTTGTAACCTGGATGAAATATGGCCGGTCGAAGTGCCGAGTCTTTCATACGATAGTGAAAGTGTCCCAATTTTGAGGACAGAAAGAGTTTCCGAAAACGTTAACGGTAATACGAGACACGTAACCATTGTCGAATGTACTGTTAGAACCTGTTATTGCTAGCTGGACAAATATAGAAACGGGGTTGGCGAAATAAATTATCAATAAATAGTATACGTAACGTCGGGGGAATATTATTTCCGATACCTGCATACGTGCATTAATTCCATAGACACTGCTTGCAATTCCAAACGGATTGCTACGCCGCGAAAGGAAAGTTTTCAGAAATTATAACACGGGTATCAATGCTCGCGTACACCGACGTTGCACTATTTTTCGAACACTGTTGCAAATTGCGGCGTCGATAAGAATTATCGGACGGCGTTCGAACGTTCCACGCCCGCCTACCGGAGAACTTTTCTGCCTTTTAGCACAACCGCATTTTTGTTTTGCAATAATAAGTTCTTGTTGCAATCGGTACTTCAATTGCCGTTTGGCCGTTGTGTCGAAAGGTATAGCACGCCTCATTAAAGGCCATGACTGTCTCGATTGTTGTGATTTTATTCTATACAAGGTGCAAACGTCTGTCGTTGCTATTACTCACGGTCGATATCCTATTTTTTATTTTTCACGTGATCCCTTAAATTACACGTATTTAATTAACCCACTCGTTCGACGATACGTGTAATTTACTCCAGCGCTGAAACTATCATTCTCTCCAAACTAATTCCGCATGAATATTAACCATTCTCGGTCTTCTGGATCGTGTATTACAAAGATTACGAAAAGGAAAAGAGAAAATAACTCTCTTTGTTGACATCTGTGTTTTCCCTGCATTCGGAAACGCTCCTCGTTTGAAAACATTTCGCTCTAGCATTAGCTCTTATTACATGTAGTTTAGTCGACAGCCAACGCTGTTATTCGCTTTGAAATTCAATTAATTTCACATGAATATCAGCAATCATACCACCATCTGCTCGATCACATCTCAATCATATGTCATTGCAAACATTAGGGAGGAGGAAAAAAGGTTGGAGTGCTTCTTGCTGGAATCTAATGTCCTTTTCTGTATTCAAAAATGCTCTGCATTTAGAAATATTTTGCTGTAGCCGCTATTACACGTAGTCCGCTTCTAAAAGAAAAATAATTCGTTTGTCGGTTTATTGTTCTCTCATTTCCCGGGTTACTCGCGCGTTTTCACCCGCGCATCCGCGACGCCTGTTTTCAGAGACAGACTTTCTTACTTACATGCTCGCTTACGTGCCTCTCGCTGCTCGCGTACACCCAGCCGACAGCGTAATTTCTCCTTCGCCATTGTTACTCTCAAACGATCTCGCAATCGTCGTCTCCCTCTTGTGACACGCTAATCATCCCCGGAGCTTGTTACGTCGCGTCGCGGAACGGCCGACCTACATACCGAATTTCGCCCTGTTTCGTCCTGTTCCGAGGCGTTCGACATTTCCTGGTTATTTAAAGCGTATCCGGTGGATCGTTCGATTCGGGACAACCTGCGAAAAACGAACAAAACGAATGAGAACGATCGCTTCGCAAAACTGCTGGGTATATTTTTCTGCGGAGCGAGTTGCCGGATGGGACAGTGGCGAAGCATAGTAAAAAGTAATTGCAAGGTGTCGTATTAGATAATCGTAAACGATAACACACGGCCCGATATCCATCGACTGAACGCGGTGACCTGGATAGGAGGCCCGGAAAAATTAAGATGGCCCCCTGTGCGCGCGCAGCGTTTAGGAAATAACCTCGCGGCGTTCACATCGAACGAACAATGCTACTGTTGCGCGATATCGGGCCACAACAAGACTTACTCGACTTCGGCTGCGAGATAAACGAGATATCAAGGCGACCTATCTTCCGTTTTCAAGAGTATCTTTTCGGGGCTAGAAAGCCGGTCATCTGGCTCGCCTCTGGTAGAAACAATGCTGCACGCCTTTCTATGGCGCAGACTTTTCGGACACGCTGTACGCTTCTGCTGCGCGGGCACGCGTATGCGCGCGCACACACGTTCAGGTGGCAGGCCAGTACAGCCTCAGAGGCACACGCGTTAGCGACAAGTCCCCACCCACAGTGTGAGATCATTGCGATTACGTAAGTGTCCAGTCCGCGGTGTGGACGCGCATAAAAGTATCGTGTAGCACGGCACATGCCGCTCTAGTGGACGCTAGATCGTGTTGTTCCACCGGATAGTTCTCTACTATGCTAAAATTTCGAGAGAAAGGAGTATCGGTCGATTCCTTTCGATCGGAAATCAAACGAAACGAAACGCGACCTTCCCGGCTTTCCCGCCTTTACCCCACGCCTCGTGTCCCGAACATTCCCGAACGAGGAGCCGAAATTTCCGGACGGCACGATTGCAACGTCCAGCGAATCACGCGTAACGGTAACTGCTACGTAGAAATAGCGCGCAATTCAATATGATTAGCGGTATCAAAGTTCGACGTAGATAGTAAAAGGATGAAAAACGAGATCTCGATAAGGGGAAAAATAACGCTGTTTCGCGGAAATACGTTTGACGGATGTTTAATATATACGTATATTGTAGTGGCCGGCGGGGAGTCGAGTTTGCACAGAATTTCGAAGTGGTACGAAAACATCGAAGGCAAATGGATGCAACGGCGGCGCCTGTAATAGGATTCACAGGTAGCACACGATCGGGCCGCAACGCTGGGATTGCATAACATTTTGAAAAGTCGACGTAACGTGTCGGAAGTCATCGTTAACTGCGGCTACAGTCTCGTCACGACTGACCAAGCGTGAATAAACAAATGAATAACCGGCCAATGGTTTGGATCACCTATCCGCTTTGAATATCGTTCGCTTCTCTCTCGGTCGCGTTAATCGTCGCCATCGCGAATTTTTCTCGCTAACCACGATAACGGCGATGGGGCACGGTGCGTCGATTTCCGATTCACGATCGTAACAGGGCATCGGGGAATAATTATTCAAGGCTATAGCGTGTCGCAATTGTATCGGCCGGCTTAGCTATGCCGATGAAAGTCCCGTCGGGTTTAAAAAGCGTCGGCCGCCACGCATAGACGGACAAACACATCCGCGGAATTGGTTTATTAGTATGCCGCGCTTTCATGAAAATGTACACCATTTATCCCTACCATTGGCCCCGAGTGAAATAAACACAGCGTAATAACGGAACAAAGGCTAAGTACATAACCTATAAAATTGGAATATTACGTAAGAATAACCATAAGAAAGGTGTGACTAAATGGAAATATTTTTAGCACCCGGTATAGCACGGGATCTCGAAGGTATCAATCGAGACTACGTTGGCAGATCGTTGCAGTTGCGGTTGGTTTATTTCGAGAAAGCACGTCCTCAGACAAATATGAAAATGCATAGAGAGCAAGGGAGTCCACTTCTCGCAAAACGTTGGTCATCATCACTCGACGTTTCTCGTTTCCGCCTGACTCATTTATACGCGGCAGCAAGGCCGAGCCAAAAGCAGCGATCTTGGCTTTATTAAAATATGCCTGCAAGGCGATTACAAGGTAGCCAGTGTAAGTGCAACCGAATAAAAGCATTCGCTCGTTGCTTGCCGCCTCGCGGAAGAATAACACGAGTATCGATGCGTTTCGATGCATTCTTGTAAAATTCCACTCCAACTAATGTATACGATCTTACAGTAAGGCGTAATTGCGTCTCCGCTAATAATCGTGACATTTTATTTTTCATATTCGACGACTATACTCGTCGACACTCTCGCCTCGATTATTCCAAGATTCGGTCGAAATCAGGTAACGAATTCCAAAAATTATTTCACGAATTTATCCTGGAAGCATTATTTCCTGCGTAATCTTAAAACTTTCAGAAAATCGTCTACGTCGATTTAGGGACTCATCTCGAAACCTGTCTACCTTAATTCTTCGTGTGTTTACCGGGAAAAAGGTGCAAAGTATCGCTTTTGACACTCGACTAGTCCCCCGTTGGCATTCTAACGTATTTTTAAAATATTTTCACGTTCGTTGTAGAGCGTAGGTGATGGATTAAAATTGGGAAGAACGTGTAAGAGCGGAAGCGCACGATCCTCGGGATTGCGAAATTCTGGCCGAAAGAAGAATAAACGGATCAAAGCGGCAGATCGCTGGCAGACTTGCCCTTCGGATCCCGAAACGCTGGAGCGGCGTGCGTGCTAGGTGGAGGGGGAGAGGGAGAGGCGGAGAGAATTAGCGGAAAAGGGAGGAAGAGGGAGAGAAGAACGATCGTGATTGCGTAACACTAATGCACGCGGGCATCTCGCGGCCGAGTATGTTCCCGTACGTAGGTGTATGTAGATCTTCTAGGTAGTGAAAGGTCATCCGTTTAATAGTCCTCAATCGCGGCTGTATGCACGATCGGATCTCCGCCAGCCGATGACTAACTCGTGAGCAGAGGCTCCGACGAAGCACGGTGCACACTGCATCTGCCGATGCGCAGTAAAAGGTGCAGTCGATGATGCCAGGCTTTGACATTGAACGGATCGAAATCTCCACGCCGCGATCCGATCCACTGTTTTCCTCAATCTCTTCGCTAACTGCTCTTCTTGCATGCGTGACGCTCGTTGCGCGACCATTGCTTCCGTTTTCCGACGTTTCTCCCGATTACACGTAACTCACGAGGAAATCGAGAAAAATGTTCATTTTCTGCCACGATGCGCTCGAGATTACGCGTATTACGTTCTCGTTCCTACTAGCTCGAAAAATCCACGGTCCGTACCCGTTCTTTTAGGTTAGGTGACGATCTATCGACTCGAGAGATTTGGGTCATTCCTGTGGTGACCATTGGAGAATCTCGATCCACTCGAAGGTTTCGAATTATCCAAGATGGCCGTCTAGGAAACGTCGTTTTTCACTCGGTCACCGGTCCTTGCTCTGGAAAGGTTAGGTTAGGATGCGCGGTAGCTATCTCGCCGAGGGCAGAGATGCCTTTTGGATCGCATAGCAGACGAGGAGACAACGCGGTGCGTTTGAGAGAAACGATCGTTTATTACATAAGAGAACGCAACGTGGAGACGCGCGTGTTGTGGCATAAAGGCCGATACACATGAAGCTGTTTACTTGCATACGAGCGCAGGGTGTAAGTGTGCACGCACTGTGCATGTCGTCGTCGTGTTCTCTCGTCGATGTAAGGGGAGAAAGGACGAGCGTCGAGGATCGAGAGAGCAACGTTGCCAAAGTCTATGCAAGAACGTTTTTCTTTCTTTCTTTATCTCCTTTTTCTCCCCCTCGCGGATCTCGTGGAGTTGCTCTTTCAACGTGTTTCCGCGTTTCCACGTGATCCTGCGGCTCCGGTACGCCACGCTCGGACGTCCTTCTGGTTATGCAACTGCTTAAAAGTGACCGACGCTCAATATTACATCTGACATCATGTTTATCACGCGAATTCCTCAAAAGACCAATCAGCTACTGCTCGAGAAAAACGTTCGAAAGTCTTCTATGATTTCTATACGCGCTACCTTGGCTACCGCAAAAACTACTATGCCGATTAATTCGTTTCGCAAAAAAGTCGCATATTCGGCTCAGTGCGTAGTTTCTCACTCGATTTATTCTCCGAACGCTGATCGTTTCTTCCAAACGGTCGTGTGTGCGATAGTATAGGCATTTCTATGGAGGAAACGCTAGGTGGCTAAACGAGAGGAGGAAATCCCGGTTGACCTTCGTCCGATGACAGTGTGCAAATAATCGGAATTTTAGGAAAATCTGTGGCGAAATCGCGGCTGCACCCGATTGCCCCATAGAGCGAAGAAGTGCACGGCGCGTGCGCGTAACAAACATGCCCTTCAGATCTACAATGATGGAGCGTCTATTAGAGGAGGCGATTGTTCTTATATAATGAATGGATCATGTAACTAGCCGCTTCGCGGACTCGCTTCGGGGAACGAGAGACAGAGAGAGAGAGGGGCGGGGAGAGAGCGGCGAGAGAGGAGAGAGAGGAGAGAGAAGAGAGAGAGACGCCTTGCCGCGGAACACACACAAGGCCATCGGACGTGTGTCACGTACACGCGTCGCGTATACCTGGTAAGAGTGTGTGCGACCACGTACCAGTTAGAGTCGGCTAGGTTGGTACGTAAGTGCAGCTGAAAAGGCTTTTTACTTTCTGGCCTTGAACGAAATGTATCCGGTGACTCGACGACCGCCGATCGGCCGAGGGAATTCTGTCGTTCCCCTACGTCGAAACGAGTCCTCCGCGCTATCCTGATCGTTGTTATTTTTGACACGCGCTCGCTACGTATCCGCCAGTGATCCGTCATTGCGTTTACCAATGCCCGGCCGATTCTCTACCTTTTAATAGCCTCCACGAACAAGTGGATAGGATAATAACCAGCTTTGTGGCGCAACGCTCTTATCGAACCTACGATCCAGAAACGTGTCCCCGCATCATTGTTCTTCCCGAGCGTGAAAGTATTCCGAAACTACGCAGCCCCGACCACCGGCTCTGCAACATTTCGAGTAGAACCGATCTGCCCGGTGAAATTCGTACGTATCACTCTCCGCACATTTTTCTGCACAATTTCGTTTTCGAAATCTTTCTCCGTTCACTGTACCCTTGCGTTTTCTTGTTCTACCCAAACGAGGCAGATTTTCGTAAGACCGGCTGAAAAGCAAGCGAGCGACGAAGAGAGAAGGAGGAAGAGAGACAAAATAACGGAGAGAGTACGTCACAGTCGACGGAGCGATGCGCAAGAGGGAGAGCGTGAGAGACCAGTTGGAAAATAGTGATTCGAAATCGGGGAAAGGTGTGAGTCACGGGTTTCACGGGGTGTCATAACCCTGCCCTCGGTTAGAATTACGCATTTTCGTTTCTAAAACGCGAAACACGGTGTCTACTCGATGCGGAATTAACGAGCCACGAAGCTATTTCCAACCGGAGAGAATGACGCTCGATTTCAACTGGAGTGTCAAGCGAGCGAGTGTCTAGGCTCCAGAGTCTATATAGTCGTGTATTTCGATCTGGTAATAATTCAATCGATAATCTATTCCTCGAATTTTCCTCGAATATACTCGAATAATTTTATCAATTGCAAAATTACAAAGTGCCAAAACGGAAATAATTTTATTTTTCCTTATCGATAGATATTTCTTAAGATTTTAATTTTAATTATCACAAATATACACTCTGGTAATTTCGATATAAGAATTCTAACAAAAATGATTAGGAATATAAGTACACTGTATCAATTGCAAACTTGCAGAGTACCAAAACGAAGATGCATACATAAGGATTTTCAACATTTTCTTGGACCTAACCTAACTTTTGTCATCAGTCCTAATCGCGTATAGAATTTGAGAATTCTAATACAAATTACTGGAAGGGTAGAAAGTAGTAGAATTTTAAAAGATACAATATAAATTGATACAAAGTTAATGTTAAAGTTGTCATGGGGTTAAAGTTACTATTATCGGCAATTTATAAAAAATAATTTTTATAGTTTCTTGTCTGTCGGTTGAAAGTTATAAAACAGCCATTAAACGGACGTCGTGCTCTTGTCAGAAGGCCATCAACGTCCGTGACGTGTTCGATGGAATTCCTTCTCTTGTTCATGATATTTTGTGGTAACGCGGCATCGTATAGCCTCCCCGCAAAGTTCTATGGTGTTCCAAACGAATGCTTCTCGGACCCGTTGTGTGCGTGTATGGTGCATGTACATGAGAGAGGCCCGATGAGACCGCGAAACATGGCCTATTGAGGCTGGCGAAACGTAATTGGGCCCACAAAAAATGGAGCGGAAACGCCTGGACCCCATTACAGGTCTCGTAACGAGTTCTCCGCGCGTTGCTCAATCCGCGCTGGCTGGTTCGCGCGGTTTAAGCCGCCTCGCCTTAATCCAAAGCGTCACGATCTGTTCTCTTTACGATAAATACCAAAGAGCTGCATTATTTTCGAAATGCGATTCAGCCGACGATTGATAGGAAATTTTGGCCCACGTCGGTCGCTCGTTTGCCTCGTTAAACTGCAAGAAATTTCACAATTTACTTCCACGACTCTCTGACAAGCGTAAAGGTTATGTTTCACTTTCGCGTGAAACGGCTTTTAGTCGGCTGGACTTACCCCGCTTTCTTCGTTATTTAATCCGTGTTACGAAAGTAAAACGTGAACCGATAAAAGTAAACCATTCCGAGCAGCACGCATCGTTATCGTTGTCATGCATTTCTTCGTCGTCTTGAAAAATACGCCACCACTCGGACAGTTCGCGCCAGGCGTGTCGAAGCGCGGGAAATAACGTTCGTGGCATCGACTAGCGTTTTCTCCGATCAAGGCCTTGGTTTTTCATACGAGAGTTGAATCTTTTTCATCGCCCAACGCTACTGCGAGCCTCCCTCTCTTGGCCCCCGCTGTCTCGCGCTTTAATTTCCAGCCTCGACATTTGCGTAACCCAGTTTCGCCATTGTTCGATTCAATGGTAGATCGTAACGTCCGCCATCCGGATAGAAGATTATAATGCTCGCGTGTGTATGGCACTGCGCATCGTTGCGTCGAACGTGTGCGAGTGTAACGTTTGCGCATGTGCATGCGCGTGTGCGCCGTGTAACGACGCACCGAAAGTATACACACGCACACGGCCTCGGCGTGAACGTATTAGTATGCCGTGGCGATAAGCGAGCGACGTTCACGGAGAGTTCGCGCAACGAAATTTACGAATTCCAGCAACTTTCTCCTCTTATTCTTATCTTAGCTCAACCTCACGAACTCGTTGCACCAGTTCCCACTGCATCGTCTCCCTTTTTCTTCCACAAATGCCAGCGTGTTTCGGCCCGTCTCGATGTCGTGCACGAGACAACGCGTTTAATAGTGAGTACGAAAGTTGAATAACTGATTGCTACTGTTCCACGAGTTTCATTTCCGAGACGAACTGTTCGCGATTCGCGAAAGTAACGCGTTATATTCACGTTTCCTTTCGTCCGTGGATTAATCGCTCACACGGTAACTTTTACGACGTGCGGATTAATGGTTGATGAGGTTATGTCGTACATGAACTGTAAAAACGTTAAAAAATGTGCAATACTGATATTGACATAGATAAAGGAGAGTTTCCTTATCAACTTTGCGGATGTAAAAGTTCGTATCCGCTCAGTAATATATGGTATGCGAGTGGAAAAATTTCAAAGTGAAGATCGTGTAAAAGTCAGGGAAATTTTAAGAAGAAAACTTGAGTCAGAAGCCTGTTCTAATTCGTCGGACGCAAACATTCGGATCCACCGCCAAAAGCGTGGCGCGAAAGTTGCACGGTTTTGCGGTTTATCGGCGAACGACAAAGTAGGAGCTGATAGTCGCTTACCGACGCGATGCGTCGAAATACAGCGAGTTACTGGTTGGCCATTCGCGGTCGGAGAGAGTGCAGCACTTACAAAGAGCGTGAGGCATCCTGGCTAGTAAAACTGGCAAAGTCGGATCGCGCTCTCCCCACCAAGAAACAAGTGGGCCAGAGTTTCTGCATCTAGCGGCACGGGGCCTTGCCCCCACTTAGCACGAATGGCACGAGACCCCGCCCGGCAAGTCTTCAAGGCCCAAATAGAAGAAGAAAGACGAACGTAAGCGTAAGCGTGGACGTAATGCAGCCGGTCGGCCAGCGATTGACCCTGAACTTCAAGTCGTGCTTGCTAACAGCAGCAACAACAACAACGCAGTCGCACCAGCAACCATTTCCTTATTCAGCGATTTTCTTAGTAACCGCTTGAGGAGACATTACGTATGCGGTCGAGTAATGCACACGCTCACCGTGTCGTGCCATGTCTCTCTCTCAAGGACCGTGCTCCTTTTTTCTTTTTTCCTTTTCTCGGACTCTCTTCGATTCGCCTTTTCACTCTGTACAGTTATAGCTGTCTGATTTTCGGCGCGCGCAGCTGTTGTGTTTTCATCGAGAGAAACGATCAGTAGGTGGCACCAGTGGTATCGTTCCAGGTTTACTTTAACGATGTTATTGACAGTTAGCAAATTTCTAACGACATGGAATTTACGGTGTTCACAGTTGGCGTCGTGTTCGAACGAAACGCAGAGGGCGTTGCTACGCCTTCGGGATATCGGGAAAGAAAGAAACGAAGAAAGCAGCGTATGCGATTCGCGATCTCTTGGATTGACGGAATTCACGCCCTCTTCGTGACTCTTACCCAAGGTCTTCCCTTTCCAATTCGATCGGATCACTCATCGAAGGTCACGTCGATGAGTATCCGCTTGACAAGCTCCTGTATCATGTCGGTATCATGGGAAGATGGTTTTGCAGTATCGATTTACGGTCACTTTTTAACCGACCGATCTTCGTTCAAGCTTACTCCTCGTTTGACGTCTCTTTGTCCCGAATGGAATACAGATGACGGAACTTGCTCGGCTTTGTGGTAATGCTTCGAAATATTTGGCGATAATCCACATCGGCTTGCTTAGGTTAGTAACAAAACACAGCACGCGTGGTTTTCTCGACCGAGCGCACCGTCTCTCGAGGAGAGAAAAAAGAAAAAAGTTTCGCTGGCGTTCGTGAATGTTAAGCGTGAAACTCATTGTGCCTGAGACACGTTTGACATTGCGGAACGCGTCGATGTTTACGGCATTGGTTTCATAATATTAATTATACTTCTGCTCGCTGAGAGTATAACGTGAAATCAAACTTTCTCTCCCGGAGCTCCCCTTGAGAAACGAACGGTCGCTCGATTCTTGCGCGACGAAATGTCAAATTCATTCAAATGCGTGGAAACGGGACGAAATGTGGCCCGTTCGTTACATCCCCGCCATCTGTTGCATTATCGCGGAGTTATCGAAAAGCGAGCCGCGTCGGTAACATTTGCTGTGTATAAATAATATGACACAGCACGTGCAATTTCGTTACGTCTCTCCGAATAAACGTGCAATTTATTTTTCTCGGTAACCACCTTGCCGCGTTATTTTCTAATCGTGAATAAAATTGCAGTGCAGTTACATGAGTCACGGTAACATTTCGTTGTGAGCTGGTTGGCTGGTGTTCGGCGTTGCTCCTTTAATAGGAAGTTTCTCGAAGAGCCACGAAGATCTGCAGGATTTCCCCTCTCGAGAGTCGAGATCATTAATCAGCGGGATCGCAACTACTTAATTACGTTATTGCATCCGAGATGCAATTCTATTATGTTTATCGATGCACAGTTACCCGTCGAACAATTACGTCAGCTGGTGCGCTACGTTGTTTTCTCTTCCCAGAAAGATAAAATTTTATCGTTTCATTTTTTCCGTGTAATAACTGGATTCAATGTAATTCAGCAATTACCTTGAGCTCGTTCGTTTTAGCAAAGCACACGCTGTTCTTCCGTATCGTGTTAATCGTAGATCGAAATCGTTCTCGCTGGAAATATCCACGTGAAAAGTGAATTCGACGGAATAAATAGCTTTGGAACTTAATTACACAGATGAGCTATCATTAGACGCAATTCAAGTCCTTAGCAGAAAGCTGAGCGAATGTCAGAGAAACGTGAGAAACATAATCTTAGGACACGTCACCGCCTTCCGCCGTTTCCAACAGAGGCGGGGCACGGAAAGATGAAATTAGTGTAACGAAGCTGTCTTTGCATGACGCGAAGCGACGAGACCACATTATTAGGTTAAGGACGTCACACGTATTTCGCTCATTTCGTTCTTACGAAAGAATTTTCACGGAAACTAGTCTCCGTTTGCGTTCTGCGCCGTAATTTATCCTACCGTATATCACAGTTGTTTTATCTCTATATATACTATCATATATATATATGACAATAATATATCGTACCTGTAATATATCGATATATTATTTATTAATCACAAATTATAAATATTAATATATAAACTATAAATAAATAATATATCATACATATTATATTTATTTATTATATATATTATATTTTTGTAATAGGTTTACGTATTGTACGTCTAGAAAGATGTGATAAGAGCTGTGATGCACGAACGTTTCTCTCACAGGTTCTAGCAGCAGAGGTGTAATTTAGATGTCAGTTTAATATAGATAAATATAATTCAGACGTGAATTGCTTTCAGCAATGTCTTCGGTGAAACGTTCTCGCTAAATTCTCGTTATAAATCGAAAATATTTATAACTCGAAATGTATGTGCTATAAGTGAATTTCTTATTCTCGTTCAAAAATGAAATTATTTTTATATTTCTGGGAACGGACAGGATAAATCTGTGCGGAAAGAGTTCGGTTTTAAGATTATCATTTTAGTGAAAAGTGTACTGCTTGTTCGACACACGATGTCACCTTTATCAATTCCCTGTTACGTAGTCGGTGTACGTTTCCTTCGCAATTTGCTCCTAAGGTATAAATGTACATTGATCCTTAATATTTCTGTAGAGATGATATAATACGCGATGAATTATACGGGTAAATATGATTACGCAATAAAGCAAGGAATAACAAGTAATAATCGATGAACCTTTTTACAGACGATGTATACTGACGGTCTCCTGACACTCCATTATGGGAAGCATCCAGCGACCTTGGCCGCAGAGGTCGGAGCCTGGTACACCGGGGACCGTCACGTGGACGTGACGTTAGCTTGCGACGATGGATCCGTCGTGAAGGCCCATCGTGTAGTTTTGGCTGCAGCTAGTCCCCTTTTGGCTAGTCTCCTTCGCAACCCTGCATTGGACCACGTGGTCCACTTGTCCGGGGTTCGAAAAACCCAGCTGACCCATCTGCTGGAGTTTCTCTATAACGGAGAAGCTCTCATTCCGGTAAACATCTTATCCAGTTGGCCCACTGACATGTCTCTGGATGATGAATGATTGAAGAATGATATTTGCTTTTAGTCGACGGAGCTCACACCGCTTAGGGAACTGTTCGAGCTTCTCCAAATTAAGTCAGAGCTGTTCGAGCCTAATCAACCTCAGACTTCTAGTAATTCCGACCCCGAAAGGATACCCACCCCCCAGCCCTCGGAGGGCCAGGAAAGTTCTAGCTACGAGTCGCAGTATGATGGCAGGTTGGTTGAGGGATTGGATAGTGCTAAGTGTTCGTGAAATGTCAATACGATCAACGAAATAGATACTGTAATTTCTCAGATAGAGAACTATTAAGATTAATTCCTGCTTTCGTCTGATCTTTACCCTGGTAAAGAGCGAGGCTGATGCGAGATATCGATTCGTATAATGTCATTCGTCTTTTGCGCCTTTATCTGCCACTTTCTCAAGATGAATGGACGTGATATCGGTGCTGGATAATTTGAAAATTATAGATAATATGCCACGAAGGAATAGGTATCATTGTATGTACCGTGACGTTTCAGGCAGTCCAATAACCCCGCAGACTGTTGCTCGGTACTCATAAAGACAGAAGGCTGCGAGGAAGAACCAGAAGTAGACGTCGAAGGCGTCGAGGGCGAAGCGCTGCTTACGGAGAACAGAGAAAGTAGTATAGAACCGCCTCGAAGGAGGGATAGTTCCGATCCCGTGAACTTAAGTTTAAATTCTGGAACTTCCACTACTAGCGAAAGTTCGCACGATATCGTACCTAGGTAAGAGTTTATTTGGGAACGTGTAAAGAACGTCGATGAATGCCTTGTTCCGTTCCAACTGGTTTGTAATTTATTCTATGAATTACATCGTGTTTCCTTTATTCAGGCCAGAAAAACAGTTACTGGAGAGGCGAGAATCTCTGGAGGAGGTGGAAGAGAGAAGGAGACAATTAGCGGCTCGACTCGCGTTAGGCTTAGAACCGGGAAAACGAAAACCCGAGGAAATACCTATCCCACCTGCGGAGGCGTACATCGTAACGCCTCATCGAAAACGAAGGCCAGGCTTTCACAATGCGCCTGCACAGAATCCAGCCTTTGTACCATTTAATCCTGGATTTGAGACGCCGAGGCGGTTGCAAGCGCCACATCCCCTCAGCGTCTCGGCACCTCCGTACCTGGTACATAAATATTTTCTCTCGTCCCACGATGCATAAAACTAATTTACGTAATTATAGCCATAGTCGTTATATACTATTTGTTATATACTTGTTATTTGCAAGTAACCTACTGATTTATTGTAATTATTTGTGATTATTGGACAACGAGATTAGGAATTACTTCTTTAATCTTGGTGCAAAGTTATAGAATTAAAATTTCACTTAAAATTGTAAAAATGTTTCAACGAATATAAGCAACATAAATTTATTTGATGCAAGGAAAATATATTTGTAATAAAATGGTTTATTAATATTATTAGATGAACTAATGATACGAAATTAGTCAAATTAGTAAATAAAATAGGTGGTAGATAACAATGAAACTTTTTAATTTTTAAAAGTGTAGATTATACACCAAGCGTTTCTATAAAATATATATAAAATTGTAATAACAATAGAGTCTATTAATTACTACTATATTATTGCAAAATTAAAAATTTTAGTAAACGTTAAAGTCACATTTACAAAAATATTACAACTGTTGTTATTAAATACCATATAAGATATATGAATGAGTGTTCACTGAAAGGTATTCGTGATCTATAATTATATAAGCTTGTCACTAAAAGCAAAGTGAAATCAAATATTCGTTTATTAATTAAAATTATCTCTTTTAATTTACTTACCTACTTAACTGTAGTATCGAAACTGCTTATAGACAATACAATAATAATAAATAAGAGTTTTAATAAATTTGGGTTTTAATAACAACAATAATAGGTTACTGGGATACTATAAATAAATATTTATTTGTAACTTAAAAACTAGATAGCATAGATGTAACACCTTTTACGTAATAATTAAATTTGATTATTGATTAAATATGTGTATATTGTGTTTTACAGCAGGACAGGTCAGTGACACCTCCAGGAGCGTCACACAGACCACCAAGCGCAGATCCAGCATCGGCGGCAGGCTTGGAGCCACCTTGGGGTTCTTGGGCGTTGCCACAAGCAAGGGCGCCCCCACCTCCGCCAACGGATGACCCGCCGAAGTCTACTCCCGTTCGCGAATATCGGTGCAGCTATTGTGGCAAACAGTTCGGAATGTCTTGGAACTTGAAGACGCATTTGAGAGTGCATACGGGTGAAAAACCGTTCGCGTGCAGACTTTGTGTTGCTATGTTTAAGCAAAAGGCTCACCTGTTGAAGCATCTTTGTTCGGTTCACAGAGGCGTTATAGCCGCCCCTGACAATACCTTTACTTGTTGCTTCTGTTCGTTAAGTTTCGATAGTTTACAAGAGCTAATCAGGCATTTGTCAGGGCCGCATAATAATTTGCTACTTAGCAAGAATCTGCACGACTAGCGACATGGATAAGGCCAGCCGGTGCTGAAGCATCACCTCGAACGCATCTCGATCAAATTTTATTGCATTTCACGCAAAACGACTCGAGTATGCCTTGATCGTGTTCAGATCAGAAAATATGTGTGCCTTCAAAATTCGAATTGCAGTGCAAGTTACTTTCAGTATTCGAACCTTAGATTCAGCATTTCCTTTGTTACTTAGCGTCTTATTTCACCGCCCTGGATGCAAAAAATTTTTGGTCTGGATATTGATCTCGAGATGATAAAGTCACTATATATACATTAGAAGAGTAACCATCTCCAATTATTTTCGTAAATTTACAAATATTTTTCTCGAAAGGTATTTTAATGTAGGAACACGTGGAATCATATGGCGCCACCTGCGCGTATGGTTGGACGTGGTTTCTCCGCGAGGATGCAAAGCGTGCGTGAAATAATTGTTACCCTGCGACGTGCTCTATTTTATAAACTCTCCAACGATATTCTGTAATTCTGTGTAGAAACTAAAAGATTTTCACGAACCTTTTCTTTTCTCTGAGAAAGAATAGCACGAAGCACCGGAAGAGCCTTCCACGATAGCGTTACGTCGTTTTCGCGACCCTCTAAATTGAAGTTATTCGAAGACGACGCAACAATCGACTACCTGTTTATTATTATAAGCGATGACCAGTAACACTGACCAAATAACATATTTTCGACAGTCGACGTTGGTCGGAAGTGTGTCGGATATGTTGACGGTCTCTATCAGGAAACGTTAAGAAAGTCGAAACGAGAATCGAAAAGAAAAGCAAAATAGAAAAGAGCAAAAGATGTATAGAAAAGAAACGAAGAGGCGAGAGTCAATTACCGTTGTCACGCGCCGAATTTCGACCAAGTTCACTAAAGTGAATTCGACACGCATCTTCTCGTTGCGTCTTACTTATTGAAAAAGCTTTTAACGCTTCCGTTCGCGTCACGTGACATCCAGCAAAACCTCTCGTTTACCTCAGATCGCGCGCAAACAATCTCATGTGTAAATAACGTTAATGTTAGTAGTAGGAACAAGCGGACGGATAACAATTTATTTATTTTACACTTTGCAAAGGGACCAACTGATTTTCCACCGATTTCTGTCTTAGGTAGATTTTAGGTATCCTGCCCGTCAATCGCCTCGAACAAATTTGCTTGCAGAGAACTGTGAACAGTTTCGAAATTAGCGTATGGAAGGATTCGATTAGAAGGTGAAGGATGTAGAACAAAATTGGCGTTCTCCTTACCCTACGAAGAGGAACATTATCGGCGAGACACGATTCTGGAAGAAGCGACAATAATTTTACAAAACGGTTTCAACTATTCGCCGACCGATAGAATGAACGTTGCTAATGTTCTTCCACGTATTACAATCCTCGTCTTCCACTTCATCGTCAGTCCTTCTCCCTTCCTCCTTTACCCCTCTCCATCTTGTGTTTTGTTTTTCCTCGAAACGTCTTTGGTATCTCAGCGACTCGAGTGCCTTGTCAAATGGGTCCAAATTGGTCGATTGGGCAGTGATTTCATGTGTTCATAGGCTTAAGATACGTACACGTGTAAGATGACGATACGAGCTCGCTTAGGAATTGAAAGAAAGCGTTAATTAATTCACGTAGAAGTTTTTAATATCACTCGAATTAATCCAAGTTTCGTTAGGACCTAGATAGATTGTTTTAAGTAGTAGCTTTTGTTTCTCTAATTTCTTTTTTGTTGGCGCAGGACGTCATGATTTTTTTTTTTTTTTTTAGATAGGTATTACTACCTAAGGTGCCTTGAAGAAGGGCCTCGACCTCTCTTTAGCTCCTTGGCCATATCAAAATCTCGAGTATGAAACGAGCGGCCTTACCGAACGAGCAATATCGGATAAAATCGAATTTTAATGGATATCGTCGCAAACAAATGTTACATTCGTTTCACACTCACACGTACATTCCATATATTCGTACACGCAAATGTTTTCACCGAACGGTTCTTCCAAGAGGAATTAGCTCGAAACAAATTTGCTATGACAATAAAATGTATAGATACCATTAGACGTAAACTTGTTCCAGTTTTTTTTTTTTTTTTTTTCTTTTTTTTAAGGAACAATAATAAAAATTCCAGCTACTGCTATATCTACGATTTAAAGCTTTTAGACCTGATTTTAGAAGTGTTTTAAATAAGAGATTTTAAATAAGGTCGCTCGTTTCATTAGCCTTCACCATGGCATTTTTGCCCCCGTAAGCGGGTTACGCAAATAGAGTATACATATTACGTGTATGCAAAAAGAAAAAGGAACGTAAGAAGAGGTTAGAGGGGTGGTGTGCGCTCTCAATTAAGCCAGGCAAAAATGGCCAGCACAAAACAGTGAACGCAATGTGATACTAAATGATAATAAAAATAAAGTAATTATTGTTTAGCGTGCAACGCTTCGGCGAATCGCACAAGCGCGACTCGTGGCTCTTTCAAATAAAAAGGAAAAAATATCTTTCGATCGCGAGAGGAAGAAGCTAACGGACGATCCTTTTTTCTGCGAGCCGCCTAAATAATTTTTAGTAACTAACTTTTCGTCGTTTCTCCTTCCAACCCTCTTCCCCTTAAAACCCTCTCCAGCCCCCTTGTCCTCTCTTCACGAGACGTAAGCGCACTAGGATTACGTATACAGATTATTTTACCGTTAATTAGTTACGTTTATTGTGTATACATACACATACATACACTCGCGCGCGCGCATACACACAGAGACACACTTACACACGTACACACGCTCGCGGCCAGATGTCCCAAGAGGGCATTTTGTTTTTTCCTAAACGTAGCGAAATATTGTGAAAATAAATCATTTCCGATGAATTTTTGAACTTTACTTCCGGCTATGTTGATGACTTAACCAGGGAAGACTCGTATTTAAGAGAGTAAAATCGTGATGGTAAATGCGTATGCAGAGTTCCAGTCTTGCAAGGATCGGCCGTTCCTTTGTCTGTAAAAACGATATCGACGATACGTATTATTTTTCGAAAAGAAATTTGTGCAAAATCTTGCGATTGTGAGTGAACAAACAAATGTCGTCATACCTTTCCAAGATGAAATAATATTTGCCTTACGTTACCATATCGTGCATTACCTTTTCTTTCCTCGAATATTGACATCTAGAATCTTTTATTCTTCGGACATCTGGTCAGAGTTTTGTAGAATTTAAGCATCTTCCGAGCGGAGAACGTTTTCCGCGTGCTTTCTTAGTGTTCATAGATTTACAAGAAATAAATTAATTCAGATGAGAAATCTGTAAAAGAAGATAAACAAGCGAGCGAAAACAACTTGGCTCATATCAATGTCCTTTCCCTTCCCTAAAACAAAAAAAAAAGAGAAAAAATCAGTAGGTTTATCTGATTTGTCGTACAATCTCTTATTATACGAAACTTAAAATCAATTCAAGCTACAAGTATTATTCGTATGCAAATAATATGCATACTTTGTCAAATTTGAAATTCCAATGAGTTCGCGGAATATAGATAAATATAAATTTTGTTCCTTTTGTCTCCAATCAATGATACACATAAAAAGAACGAGACACGCAAAATGTATAAAAAAAATAAATCTATTTACAGAGCTAATGTACATACGTTCACAAAAGCCACGCGCATAAATGAAATTTATCGGAATTGTTTGTAGCGGTTCCTCGTTTATAGACCTATTGACGTATAGTTAGAAGAATATCTACACCAAACTAACGGTTCGATGACCAAGGATTTCATACAAAAAGAAACCTCGTTGAAAAACCCGTTACCGGCGGGCCACCGTTCACAATGGTGGTATATGCTAAGCGCTGTCTGTTGACAGTGTCGATTGCATAATTGCAACGTGATAAGTAATAGCCAGTTCTCGTTTTGTTCTGAGAAGGAAAACTTGGGTACATTTGCCATCTACCTGCTCCATTTGTGAACATAAACACAGACTTGCTAAAGGTCGAGGTTGCTGAAACCGGCTTCATGAATGACTACAGGAAGAGGAATAACACCATCAAAGGTGTAAGTTTCACAATCATGCATTCCAAGATGCTTGCTGCAATGTGTTCTAATCCCGGTCTTGTCGTAGGCGAACACTTGATCGAAAACTTAAAATAAAAGAGAAACGTCTGATTAGGATTTGGGAGAAAAAATTGAACGAAGTCCAACATAGGAATGTAAATACAACCGTAAAAATTTATATATTCATTCAATGAAAACGAAAGTTTTAGATGTGATTCACCATTCGGTCTTTTTTCTCATTCCCCAGCATCCATGTAAATATTTTGAGACCAATTGTGTCAAGGTACGATGCAACTGCTAGATTTCGAAAGTATCGTATTCCTGTTAACAAAATTACTTTATTTTAATACATTTGCAGTATTTCTTAGAAGTGTTGCTGTATTCAAATACAATTTTTCATATACATACGTGCAAACAATTAATGAAGATAATAAGTTTCTTCGTGTAAAAACTCTTTAATTTTCTTCATCTATTTTCAATAAATATAGATTGAGGAAAGGCATAAATCATTCGTAATGACGTGACAAAAACTTGCACTTACTTGATAGGTTATATTCCCACGTTCACGTCATATTTTCCTTAATATATCCAATTCTCTTTTTCCACGTCTCGTATAATCTTTATATCGTATGATGTATAATGATAATTTAGAATAAGAATGTTTTATCGATGGAGATAATATATAGACTGAAATTGTTAAAAAAATCGAAGAATTAGAAAAACAATGATATAATCGATGTGCAGATGATTCACCTGTCCAGTGGCGACCTCGTTACAATTGTCATAAACATATCTAGGAAATGTTGGCATCTCGTCAAATTGACTGACATCGATCCACCGGATAAGGGATTCTTCTTCATCGACCAAAAGTACCGTTACCCGAAGAAATTGCATAATGGGGTCTGCATCGTTTCTCGACGGGTCGCCGGGTGCCACCTTGGTTCAACTTCTTGCTAAGAAGTCCTCTAGCAACATTGACCAATGACCATCGTCTGGTGACCAGATTCTGGGGCCACGGAGAGTACCGTAAGAATATTCACGTGTAGGTAAAACAGAGGGGGTAGTGGCCGGTCAACGCTCCTGCGCTCCCTGGTTAATGTATATAAGAGAAGCGGTTCAAACCATGTTCACAGTAGACCAACGGTAGACATGATCGGGAAGATAGTTCTGTTTCTTGCGACTTTGGCTCTAGCTAGAGCCCAGATTCCCAGTCTGGGTTTCTGTCCGGAATACGTGCCTATGGCGAATTTTAACATGAGTAAGGTAAATATGATTAACCACTTATCTAGTGTAAGTTATCTTTTTCTAAATTCGAAATGATGACGTATATTTATTGGTAGATGTCGTGTATCTATCGTTACAATTGTGATGTAATTTTCATGAAGTTCAATGTTGTTTACATTTTTAGTTTATAAAATTCTCATTGTCATGTATGAAAGTAGAAATTTATTTATAAGTACTACAAGGTAGAACTTTATGTTAAGTAAAATTTATATAAATGATTTCACCAATGAATTATTTTAATTGTTTAATAGTTTTTGGGTGTTTGGTACGAAGCCGAGAGATACTTCCAGTTGACTGAAGTAGTATCACGGTGTGTAATGGCTAACTACACACAGAGCCCTGACGGTAAATTCCGTGTCAGCAATGAAGTTACCAATAGATTGTAAGTAGATTGCAGTTAATGTCAACTTTAAAATAAAACAAAATTTATATCAAGTGATAAATAAACTAATATCCAAAATTTATAATTTTTGTAGCTTACATTCACAAAATTATCACTATAGAGTGTACTATATATCTATATAATATAAATGTATATAAAATATTATCATTGTACAATTTTTTAATTTGAAACGAGTTTGATATTTTATCATACTTCGATACTTGGTAAGTTGGTTCCATTACAAGTGAAATTTATTGGTGACCATGACTTACATCTATAACATTCAAATAATAATCAACATTTATCCTTCAAATTTCTTACCTGTTTTCCAATAATCTTTAATTTGTTTAGCTTAATTGGCATTAAATAATAAATCTTTATATTTATAATTGAAATTATTCTAAGTATATACCTATGATTATCTGAATATTTAGCACGGGAATCAAGAGAATACTGGAGGGAGAAATCAAAAAAGCTGTATCGAAAGCTGAAGAAGGAAAACTGACTGTAAAATACACAATACCATTAACTCCTGAAACTAAATATTCGATACTCGAAACGGATTACGAATCTTACGCCGTGATGTGGAGTTGTTCTGGTGTTGGACCATTCCATACACAAAATGCCTGGGTCTTGACAAGAGAAAGATTGGCACCAGGAACAGTTTTACAGAAGGTAAATTCAATATTAAGAAATGAATGTGTATTATTCTTTAAATTCATTTCCTTCTTAAATATAACAAATATTTTTAATTCGTTAATCATTTATTCACGATACTTGCATTCACGTCTGTTATTTTATAACCTATATCATAACCTATACGACATTTATTCCTATTTTCTTAATTTTCTGTAAATGATATTAGAAATTTCTCTATGCATGAAGAATTATATCATAATTTATTTTCCCTAATATATTTTCTTTGAACAGGCTTACGCTGTCCTGGACAAGTACAAAATTTCCAAAACATTCTTCATAAAGACGGATCAAGACGACTGTGCTTATTTGGACGCGACACCGACGAAGCCAGCGGAAGCAGAAACACAAAGTGAAAACAAGCCAGAAGAAGCGTCAGAGACAAACAATGAGAATGTTAGGTCTGTAGTTCCAGATGCACCGGAGGTAATTGTTGAAATGAAAAAGGATAAGGAAAAGGCGAAGCAGCCTGAATCCGTCGATAACGTGAAGACGCCGGTTAATACGGTTCCTGAACGTATCATGGAGGTGGTAGACACCGCGAAAGAAGATCCGTCGATAATTGATGCGAAACTAAACACAAAGAAAGCCAGTGAGCCTATAGTAGAGAAAGCGGACGAAGATTCGAAGCGGACATAGGGTCTATTTAAAAATCGACGATTAGTTCTTAATTTGTTTCGTTTAAAAATTTTTCGCGGGTAATATATAGTTGAGGTTCAGGCTCGTAGCGGTTTTGTTGTCAAAACCAGTCTCGCCTGAGTGTTCATTACTCATCGCGTTTGCAAGGATTATCACTTTCATGGTTCATGGATGGGAAGGAGGGTATTTGTTTGAATTTATGTACAAATGTAAAAAAAAAAAAAAATAAAAGTTGAATAAATTGTTACATAAAATGTTACATGAAATTTCGTTGTATTTATTATTCTCATTCCCTGTACGATTACATACGGATCGTGCAATAAATCGAAAAATAAAAATACGAAAGAAAGAGAATATAAAATAAAAATTTTAGTATGATAGATAGATTAAGTATAAATAATGATATTGTTTAAAAAATTGTTTAAAAATAATAATAATTTTTATTACTGTTAGTTTCAATTAATGTTACTATTAATTATGATTAATAACGGAATTTTTATTTATCGTATAATTACTAGAAATATTTCAATTTTATGATCATAAAAATATAATTCCGAATGAAAAATAATACCTGAGAGAAATGAGTTAAAAATTTAAAAGATCCAATAATCATCTAACATGTATAATTCATAAGACTCTAAATTATAATATTCAGAAGTAATAATAATCATAATTAGTCATATTTCATGGGTATGTCATATTATCAGTTAATCACTATAATTAACCTAACAATTTTCCAATTTTTAAAGCGTAACGTGTTCAAGTATCTCATTTCGAAACGACCACATATAATCAGAAAATTCATAAAGCAATAGCATAAAAGCAAAAGGAACGTAAATTTAAGTAGTTACTATGCTAACCGTTCTTTTTAATAAACCCAGAACAAGTAATTAGTTAGTCGCGGTATTTTTCATATAGGCACGTTTATAAAACGATAATGCGTTAGCCACTCGTTAAAAGAAGCCTTAACCGTAACACGTTCTACATACCACCGTCGATAACAGTCGACAAAGGTTATTGAAACTGGTCGCACGAAACTCGTCTGATCGAAATTAGATCCGAAGATAAAAATCGGTTAACAATCGATTAGTCGTTGGTAAATTCGAACCGTAGGCCTGGGGTTTCTTGAACCTCCGACGTACCGTTAGTGACCCACTAACTGACAGAAATCTTCCGAACGCATCCAGTCAGCCTTCGCGGCGCTGTCTGCGTAAGCGGAAGGCGCAAAGAACGGGAAGCCCAGTCACTGACAGACGGTTCGTCGCGTGAGAAGTGTGACCGCCAACCCCGATCAGTTCCTCGAGTTGTCAAGTTTCAGCGTGTACAACGATTGTCAACCCGGTACGTGTCCCATTCAAATCAGTTCAATTCGTGACTCTCATAATTTTTCTTCACCACGTATCAGAGATCGTCGTGTTCTTTCGCTGCATCGTATACGTGATCGTGATACGAGAGGTTACGATTGATGAATAAAAACATCCACGCGGTTTAACTATTGATGTTAATATCCGCATTCTTATATACGTAAAATATATCCCTTTTTATTCCATTCTAGATGCTAGTTTCTTTTTTATTACTATCTTAGTTACGTTGAGAATTTGTTTCAATTTAGTTTTATATATATTGTATCATAATTAGAATTCTTATTTGCAAGTGGTTTTATACATTTACTTAAGTTCCCTTTTAATGAAAGTATTTTTATGGTATATGTAAACTCGTAAATATAGAAAGTAGTAAAAATGTAATAAATTTCTCTCGGTAATAATAATAAGATATTATTTTAACGAGATGAAAATTAAGTGGTACATTACCTCTTATTTTTTTTTAAAATATTTTACTTTCTTTGAGAATTTGTTTATTGTAATTTTGTAATGTAATATAATATATTGTAGTATATTGAAATTTCGTATTTTTCATAATAATTGTAATTTTTAGTTGGAAATGTTTTTATAGGTTCATGTAATTTTCTGTTTAATGAAAACGTTTATTACATATATAATTGGTAAATATAAAAAAAAAGTAAAAATACATTTTTTTTTTGCTAATCAAGTTATTTAAAATTTTATTTTAATGAAAGTAATATATTTAGATTAATAAAAATATTTGTTGTAAAATATTATTTTTTAAAAATGAAAATTAAAAGGTATAAATACGATGTTGCACATAAATTGATGATTTCTTATTTTTTAATTACATTTATGTAGGTAATGAAACGCATATTTGCAATACGAACGTAGCTACTTTCTTACCAGGAAATTAAAAGCTAACTGTACTTTTGAAACGCGGTTTGATTGAAGTATTTACTACGGTCAATTTTTGCAAATATTTATATATTCAAGAAACGTACGTGCCTCGCATATAGATGTACAATACTGGTTAAAAGTTTTTGATTATATTCTGGATGAAAATTTTTTTGAGAAATATTAGTCCAAAAAATTAATAAAAACTTTAAAAAATATTTAATTGCTTGATTATTAATTGCTAATTATTAAACTGCTAATTAGTAATTTAATTAGCAATTTAATTATTAATAATTTAACAACTAGTAATTTAACTTAGAATAAATATTTTTATGATCTATGGTATGATTCTGAGAAATTTTCTTCTGAGAAAATACTGCGACTAATCATTAATATTAATAACACTCAAACCACTCAAGAAGTAAATAATTTTTTCAATTCATGAATAAATATAGAAATTCTTGGTATTATTTTCATTTTTCTCCCCCTAGAAAATATTTGCTTGAGATTTAATAACTATTCCCAAAAGAGGTTTAAAATTATTAATATTAAACAACAATTTTTTTAGAACGTTGTCGAACAATTTTTTTAAAAACTGTTTTTAAAAATTGTATTCTATTTTTCGATTTTTCAAAAAAGGTATGTGATACAAATTAATTTTTGAGGTCATTAATATTTTATAGGGCTCTCTATTACTATTTGGAAATTTTGGCAAAATTATGTAATGATTTAAAAAAAAATTTATCTAATATTTACTGCAATCACATTTTTAAAATTTCGAAAAACTGATTTTCATATCTTTTTTCCCTTGTTTTTGGTTAATTTTGAATAATTTTTCATGTGTTCTACAAAATTTAATTTGAAACTCTTGTTATTGCAAAATTTGGAAAATATTTATTAATTGTAAATACGTACTATGATAATGGAAATATCCACTAACTATTTTCTAATTTGAGAAACATCATTTTTCGTGGTTTAAAAACATTTCTGAAATATTAAAGAATATATGATTTATTTAACAAGTTTAAAAAATAGTTATTTTAAGAAAATTTATTTATGTTCATTATCAAAATATTTTTCTTAATTATGATGTAAAATACATCTTTGTTGTCTACATATAGAAAGCAAAGAAAACTAAATTTTGTATTTATATTTACAAATAATTTAAACATCAACATTTTTATTTATTGTTATTATTTATTACGTTCATTTTTATATATTCATGCATATACTCACAGAATATTAAGACACTGTGTAAATATATTTACTATTCTAACTGTAAACTGAGTGTCATATAAATATTCCTTGGCAATTTCTCTATTTACCTTAAAATTAATGAACCACTTTTTTACACACATACATAAAAATAAAAAGTCAAATTTATCAATAAATCATAATTATTATTATAAAGATATGAATTATGAAAAGTACGTACTAACTCATGAGCATTGAGACACTTATGCCAATCTTTTTTCCATTATTACATGTGTACAATAAAAATAAAAAGTTTCCGCTCTAATATGACTGAAGAAAAATAAACTAAATCTGAAAAAAATTAATGGCAAATTATTAATAACTATAATAATTATTATCTCATTTCAATTCTTGGATTTTAAAAAAATTTCATAGTACTAATTTCACCAATCCAGTATTGTAAAACTTCATTTTGCTTTTTCAATCAATTTTGAAGTTCATATTAATAATTCTCCTATTAGAAAAATCTAAATTGAGCATAGTAGGCTCTTCAGGCTAACCCATAATTCTCGGTTTATTATTTTTCTACAACTCCTTGTAACTCCAGCAAAATTAATGTATTCTTCTTTGCTATGTGTTTTGGAACGCTATCCATTAATCGTTTTCTTGATTATGTAGGTCAGTAGTCACCTTTAGTAGAAGACCGATAATTTTCTCATTACTTATGGACAGAAGTGTATTTCTTTCCTCTGTTTCTCTATTCTATGTAATTTTATATATCTTTACGTAAGTCGTAATTACACGATCAATGAGATTCTACCATAGATGCATCATTGAATTCATTCTATAAATGAAATATTCATTTTATATAATTAATTTGTCCGAATGCAAAATATATCATAAATATTATTTATTTACTTAGTTTTATATTATATTACGAATAATATAATTATCAACAATTTTTGTCACTTTTTATATTTTCCTATTAAATTTTTTAATAAATTTTATATTATTCTTTGTTTTTAGTCATAGTTTATACGTAGATGTACGAAACTATACATTTAAATCAAATGTATTCGAATTTTTACATTTGAAAATAAAACATAAACGTTAAATTAAATTATTTAAAATGGTGTGATACATCTAGCAAGGAAAAAGTGTTGAAATTGTACATGAGAAAAATTAGAAAATAATTCGACGGTGTATATTACGTTTATAATAGGTTTATTGTAAATATTAAGCGTGGTGGTGCTAGTGAGTTCGGTGGAAACTCCTCTTAAAACTGCCATAGCACCAACAGATCTACTAACAGCATATTAAAATATTTAATTTTTAATTAAAAATTTTTTACTTTTGCTTTTGACTAATATAGTCTTTGAATTCGAATATTTTTTTTGACCCATAAATGGTGTATTATTTTGGTTCATTATAGTTGAATTATTTTTCAATTTTACTCAAAATATAACACAGTGTTTCTCGACCAATGTGTCAGTATATCATTAGAATTTCATTAAAATTTCGCACGTGATAAAAATATCAAAAATTTTGAGAAACATGTACCGTGTACTATGACGAGAAAAAAAAAAAAAAATAAAGAAAAGAATATAATAAACTCAAATAAGAAAAAAAATGTGTTACCATTTCAAGTAAATAAAAATTTTTCTTCTTACAATTACGGTGTACCACAAAGATCCAATTCTAGTTCTGAAGTGATCTCCAAAGAGGTTAAGAAACCCCGATGTACCGTAAACAGTAAGATAATACATTGGAATACTTTCGTGTACTAGTGCACTTGTGGCGCACCCTGTATATTAATCCAAGTTACCTGTTAAATTAAATACAAATTAAATGAAAGTAATAAAACGATTTTTGTTACAGAAATGACGATGTTGCGGATATATTTAATTTCAATCGTAGCAAGCGCCGCCATGGCACAAGTACCATTTTTAGGGTCCTGCCCTCTCGTGGAAACTATGCCAACCTTCGACGTGAAAAGGGTATTTACCTTCAGTACATAATTTAATGTTCATTATGCTTATTAGGAACCGGAATAGATTTCTTGTGAATACCTGTGTTATTGACTTACTTATGAGGCAATGCAACCTGCATTTAGAAAGTTGTCCTCAATAGGACATTGATATACATCCGATGTAACAAGAGATATGTAAAGTATTCAAGTTCAAAGACGATGCATACTGACTTTCTTCCAGCTTTATCGTTTGAATAAACTTACTCCAATCACTATTTTATAGTACTTGGGGAAATGGTACGAGATCGAGAAGTACTTTGCATTCTTCGAGTTCGGTGGAAAATGCGTGACTGCGACTTACAATGAAGGAGAGGGTACCTCGCTCAACATCTTGAATAAGCAGATATCTGCTTTGTGAGTATAATTTAATTGCTTCCTTGACATTATATCTGAACGATTTCTGCTAACTTTTTGTATCCTGAAATATTTGTTTTATAATTTTTTAATTCCATTATTCTAAATTATAAATAATTATCATTATAAATAATCTATTACTATAACTAATTATTGAAAATAAACGTATTAATAATAATACTGTTTTTAGTTTATTTTTCATAATTATTTGTAATTAGTAGTTGCAGTAGTTATTTTAAATTAAGTTCATTTTAAATGAATAATAATCGTTAATAAAGAGTTGTGATATTATCTTACTTTTTTTATTTATCTAGAACTGGAGTTTCTTCAAGTATCGAAGGTGTTGGAAAACCAGTTCTCAAAGCGGAAGATGCAAAACTAATTGTTACGTTCCCGACCTTGCCCCTTCCAGTAGATGCACCTTACTGGGTCCTTGACACTGACTATACAACTTACGCTGTCGTGTGGAGTTGTTCGAACTTCGGTGTGTTTAGGTAAGCAATACGAGGAGCTAGAAATATAAAAAATATGAAATATTCCTAAAAATGCTATTAGAGATATTAAATATATCCTACTATTTTTTAACAACAGATGTTTAACAAATATATATTAGTATATTTTATAACTATTCTTCCAATAAATTAATTTTTCATCTACTTTACCTACTGTATATATTTCAGTACGAGGAACGTCTGGATTCTGGCAAGGGAACCGAAGCCACTTGTTCCCGTTTTAGAGAAAGCTTATCAAGTGCTGGATAAAAATAACATAAGTAGAGCATATTTCATCCGCACAGATCAGAAGAACTGTCCTGTAGGAAATTAAATGATATTGTATTAAATATCAAAACAGATTTGTCCAAACAATATAGTTTTGTTGCATTGTAAAGTAAGTTCACTGTAATGATGTTTTGTAGATCACTAGATTTCGAAGATCATAATTTTGTATGATTGTGCGCACTTTGTTTCGTGATTATTAAGTTATTGATCTAATATTAGATTGTATACTAGATCTTTTGTTTGTAACTAACATGATTCACTTTATTGATCGTCGATAAGGAAAATTGGCAGTTGGATAGTTCTGTATGATCATTATTTTTATGCAATTGAATAGCTTGTGATTTTTAATAGCCCATTAATTTATTATTTCACACTGTTCTGTAAATTTATCATACAAAAATTAATGTAAAATTTTTATTATATAATA